>NC_091757.1:35731116-35911116 GCF_043380555.1 Nothobranchius furzeri | reverse complement strand
GAATGCTTGAGCCAACAACTTTGAACAACCGTTAGACTATGTTTGATTTAATTTTGGTAAAATTTGTGCCAGATTTGAGATTCTAGTTCTGATAGAGATCATCTGACTTCCAGATGTGAGCTGCAAACACAAAAAACTACAATAAGGGTCCCGTTGTTAAAGAGACAGTGTGCAAAGCGGATGGGTGTGTATATTTTACTTTTTTTTACTTTGTAACAAATGACCATAAAATTCAGGTCTAAAATACATGGGAGCAGGTCATATCTCTGGGTGACGCCATGATTCGTGACGGTTGGGGCAGCAGTAGCTCAATAGGTTGAGCGGGTTGTCCAGTAATCAGAAGGTTGCAGGTTCAATCCCGGCCCTGGACAGAGAATTCTGCTGTTGTGTCCTTGGGCAAGACACTTAACCCACGTTGCTTGCTGGTGGTGGTCGGAGGAACCGGTGGCGCATGCGCTCGGCAACCTCGCCTCTGTTAGTGCGCCCCAGGGCAGCTGTGGCTACATTGTAGCTCATCACCATCAGTGTGTGAATGTGTGTTTAAATGGATGAATGATACACTGTAGTGTAAAGCGCTTTGGAGTCCTCACTCTGGGAGGCGCTATACAAGTGCGGGTCATTTATCATACAAAACTTTTGCCACTCATAAATAATGTTATTTTATATAATTACCTCTTCACTGAGATGAAATGTGTCATTGTGCTGGAGGTTGTGGTCCCATTTTGACCCTAATGGCCATCCATTGGTAAGGTCTAACTCCAACATGAAAATACTGTTTGCTTTCATTTAGATATGTACTTCCCCCATCGCCATGGAAAATACACATGTCATGTTAGCATTACCTAGTGCATTATTAAGCATTAATAAACAATTAATTGAAGTACTAACAACTGTTTAATATGAATGTGATGCATTACTAAGCAGAACCTCCTGGGCCATATGCCCTAACCGTAAGGGCACTTAATAATTAACAATAGCAGTAATGTTAATAAACACACACACACACACACACACACACACACACACACACACACACACACACACACACACACACACACACACAAACACACACATTTCAGCAGGAGGCTGATAAAAAGCTTGAGCAAATAAATAAATTAGCGCATTGTTAAAAATGATTAAGAACTTAAATTTTTGACTAGTTGGGGATTCTTAATGCTGTAAAATCTAAAATTCATTTTGAGATCTACTTAGGATCAAATTGAAAGCCAATCATTAACGCCACTGGTTTTTAACGGCAGATAAATATAAAAGTTTAACCTCAGAAATGTGAAAATTATAAACCAAACTCTGTCGCTGTTTCCTCACAAAGCTCTTTATTGTTGTCAGTGAATTTACTTTTTATGAATTAAAAACCAGCTGGTGATTGGAATCAGCTGATCAGGAATCAGTCTGACTCTCAAGTATACAGTTTTTTAAAGCAGCAATAAAGTGCCTGGTATTTTTCCTTGACTTTGAACTCAGACTTATACATGAAATAACAGATCTCAGTTGGGCATTTTATTATGATTTTTTTAAATTAAATTTGTTCTGTCAATAAAAATTTTGTTTCACAGACATCAGCAGGTCAGAGCTGTTTGAGAGCCTGAAACTGGTGTCAATTCTTACATCTGTGTGTCTTTATTTAGAGGAGATGGCTTTCATTGTTGAAATGTGTATAAATTGTGATTGTAAAGTGTGATTTTTAATTTCTCTAAATGGAAATTTTGAGCTCAGATCCAGAACACAATTTGATCTCAATCCAAGAAAATCCTTACAAATACTAAACTGACCTGTCTGCAGTTTAAAAGTCTTGTTTTATAAAATGACAAGTGCTATTATGAAATGATGGGAAAGTTTTAAAATGAAAAACATTGAGTTTCACGTATTTTTCCCACCCGCCCGGTCGGTTTTAAAATAATGAAACTTTTTTTTCTGTCTAATCGACTAAACCAAGTTTTAGCTCCCGGGTCACTCCAGCTGAAGTTGAACATCAGCACATCAAAGCCCCGCCCTCTGTGAGTCCACCAGATGTCTCGTGGTCATTTTTAAGCTCACACCCCGCTCCGTGACATGCAGCAGTGTGTAAGCATGTAGACAGAGGTAGATGGGCCGCTTGGAAATTGGAAAAGGAAGCCTGTATTTATGAGGTGGTTTGAGGCGCTGTGTTAAGACGGGCTTAGTCTGCCACTCTCCATCTGACAGCCCTGCTTCCCCCCCGAGCCGAGGTGACCAGAGACGGAGGGAGGTGAAGGAGTGAAGGCAGCAGGCCTGTCAAGAGGAGCCCAGACTGGACTCTCAGGCAGGTGATGCTACAAATCAAGTCTGCCAGTTTTCATCCTGAACCAACAGAAACAAGCCGATGCCTGACCCTAACGCTGAGAGAGCCTGATTTTAAAATCCACTGCTTACCTCTCTGTTCCCTGATGATGTCATCATGCGTAGGAGAGCCTCATAAGGGGTTAGACGTGTGGTCTTCACCGTAGCGCCACCTTAACAAGCCCCTGAGCTGCACTCAAGAGGGGAGTCTCACATCATTCCTGTCTTACCTCAGCCAGAGGTAAGATGAGTGATGTCCCAGAGCAGGGGAGCCCCCCATCCCGTTTCCTCCCCCACACCGCAGCTCTCCTCCCCTCTCACTGCCACAGCAGCCGGCCCATGTGACTCACATTACTGTAATTGTGCAGGAATGGAGTCGGGTGTGAGGTGATCGCTCTCTCTTCGCCCCCGTCCCCTCCCGTCCTCTCCGCTCTAGCTTTCAGATACTCGGCACATGTTGTGAAATGACCAGCTAGCATCTTTTTTCCTTTTCTCCCCCTCTCTCCCCTCTCACGCCGCCTGGAACACAGAAATCAATTAACTCCTTTCAAGTCAGATCAAAGGCCCAGTGCAGCGAGCAGGTCTCTCGGAGACCTGCGGGACAATTAACTCTGCCTTTGGACAGCGATCAGGCTGGACACATGAAGGCAGAGAGGCCGCTGCCACCGCTCACTCGAGTGTGAAGCAGTCAGAAACATCTGGGAAGCTCTGGAAGCAACATCCTTTCCAATTCACCTTCAGGGTTCATTAATGACGGTGGAATAAGTCACATGCTCAGGAATTATGATCAAATCAGCGATTATTATAAAATGTAGAGGTTTTGGTTTTAAGAACATGAGTTACATTTGAATTTGTTTTTGTGTCTTAATCTCTCTCGCAGGTATGCGTGGTTTTTTTTCTTGCGTCTTTTGTTTTCTTCTTTCTCTCACTTTCATTTTGTATTTTACTTCATCTCCATTCTGAACAAAAAACAGGAAATGTGTTTTTGATTATTTCTCAGGATTTTTGTTTCATTTCTATTCAAGGCATGAATCCTCTCCTAAGACTGAAGGAAGCCAGCGTGCCTGAAGCATCCACAGAGATTAGTGCGCTGACCCAGCAGCACTTCCATATCCTTTGTCCTCTAGAAGTATTAAAGCTGAGGCCCGGCTGGCCGCTTAACTGATCTCTCCATCAGCACTGTGGTGCCACAGAGTGTGACATCAAGCTGATGGGACACGGGTGGAGGTGACTTGAGTTTTTATCCACAGACAGGTGCACTGACCCTGTCCACCATCCGAGGTGCCACTTGCATTTTATTGGACATTTATGGCCGGCCAGCATGTTTTAAACAGCCACCTGGATGTAATAAAGGGCCAGCTCTTGAGCTCTGGCTGCCCAGAGGATTTCCCAGCAGCTCCCGTGGGACCTCTGGCTAGTTAAGATGTTTATTAAGCTGAAAGTGGTCCAGTGGGAAAACACAGCACTTCTGAGAGATTCGGGCCAGCAGTTTTCTTGTTAGTCAGCGCGCTCCCCGGAGGATTGGGTTTCTTTTCTTTTGAAACCTCGGAGAGAGGACAGGGTCAGTTCAAGGAGCCCAGGGTTGACCAAGTGGGAACCAGGCACATGAACTCAGGAAAGCAAACATCTAGATACCATCAAGGTCAGCTGGATGGGATCCCCACCGCTCTCAAACTCACACGGATCCATTCAAAACACCAGAGTTTGAATCTTGACTGTTTAACATTTCAAAAGTTTGTTCTGAGGTTTGATTTGATTTGAATTAAATAAAATGGCACACGATGTAACTATTTGTCTGAAGTTATGTTAGTTCTATGGTCGATACAAACATGTTCATGAAGTTCTTTAAATCCCTCTCATATAAAGTGTTTTCAGCACTTTCAGTACCTTCCAGAATGAGCCTTTCCGGGTTTTGTCACTTCAAGAAAACAAGCTGGAGCTGGCCACGCCTACCCATTCCTCACTCAGGCTGCTATAAGCTAAGAAGCTCCATCATTTGAGAAGGGCTCGGAGTAGAACCGCTGATCCTCCAACAACAGCATCTCGCTCCTGCTCGTTGAAGGTTGTTCTATTCTATTTTACCCATTTGTGACATCACAAACAGCAACTTTTTGAAACTGGTTGTTTTTGTAACATATTTTCTAAACTTAGACACTGACAGAAAACAGATGGGTGTGTTTATTCCTGTTTGGAGTGTTTATAAAGGTCGTAGGGGCCTACGTGGCAGCACAAAAAGATGAAAAAAGTGAGTTTTGCATGATATGATCAGATTTTTTTAATGATTACTTTCTCTGTTGTTTATTCTTAAACTTGAGTTTTTTGCAGAAAATGTCAGTCAAGAGCACTGTGACGTTAGCTCTCTGCTTGCGTTGTGATAGATCTCACTCTCACTAAGCCCTCCATTTCAAAGTCTGTGTTTTTAGCCTCCAGCTCTCCGCTCTTATAACTTCATTTCACCCCTATTTTCCTCCATTTCCAGACACACGGTGCTTTGAGGAGAAGTTAAAATTGCTCAGCATGATGAATATTGTTTTATTTTCTCCTGGTTTAATGGTGAACTTTTTGTCGGGGCCAAACTGTGGCGAGCACATTGTGGATTGCACATGTTGAAGCGATGGGTTTAGTGCTCTCTGCCTAATGTTCAGGACAGATTAGAAATGTTGGCCTATGACAGATGCTGTCTAGATCCTCACTGCCAGATCCACCCAGCTGCAGAACATTTGGTGGATTTCTACCTTGTCCTCTGAAGTACAGCCTACTATTGGCACATCCATGCATGCTCGTGATCTGTGCACACACAACACTTCCACTGTGTTTAATCAAGACAGAAATAAAACAATCACACGTTCAGATGTGTGATTTTAGGAAGTCGGAGTGCTGCTGGCTTCAGTAAACACATTTTCTGCCTTGTTGATTAAGTTGATGTATTACATTTTGTATTTATTAGCTTTTGTCCCTGCTGCCATGAATCCAGTAATTCATGCATGGACGAGATCTTTTACTGACTCTTAAGTTTTTCTTGCTCGACATAGAGTCTTTCATGGAAGGGTCGTGTATTTCTGCTTGTGTTCGGAATATCTTTCACTGCTTCGGCCACGATCTGCCAACACATGCAGTTTATTCAGCAGACGGAGAGATTTTGAGCTCCACATGAAAGCTGACGCTTGTTGTTAGTGGCATACATCCTAAAATCATGCCCCTGGCCTCCCGCTGCACCAACTTTGTCCTCCAAGGAAACATTATTTTTGTGGGTAAAATCCGCTGAATAACATAATCGTTTGATGAAAGAAGCTGCAAATCTTGCCCGAGGAGAGCGACCTGGGCTAATGATAAGAAAGAGCAAATAACTGCGAGTGTGGTTCAGCTCCTGGGTCACGCTCGGCTAAAGGTGTCACTTTTGGAGACAAAGTGAAATGTTTTTCAGAGTCAGAGTATTTTTTTCTTCGTCATTCTGAATTTAAAGGTTTAAGTGGTTTCCTATTGGATGAAGATTTAAGAATTTATTTTAGTGCTCGTCGACAGCAAACGTCTCTCTCTGTCTCTCTCTCTCACACACACACTCACACACACTCACACACACACACATGCACACACACACACACACACTCACACACACACACACACACACACACACACACACACACATACACACACACACAGAAGCACACGTTGACATGTTTGATGCAGAAGCTTTAGACAAGTTTAATTATGTTAAAATTACAAAAGTGTTTCTACGTGAGTCAGAACTTTGTGTGTTTAATCTTCATCTGAGTTTAAAATAAAACAAACAGAAAGCAACAAAAGTAAAAATCCAGATGCCAAAGAAAGTATGAAAGAAAATCTTTTACAATAATCTCAATGAAAAACCTTTAAATATGATTTGACCCTTGTTACTTTTTCTTACGTAATTCAATTTATGTTCATGGCATTACCAACTTTAAGAAATTAACCAAATAAAAATATTTAAAACAAAAACATTGTTTTATTTTGAGATTAAATATGAACACAACTTTATTAAAACATTATTAATATATTGTTTTTACAGTGTGCAATAATTCATGTTTGTTCAGTAAAATAAATAATTCCATTGTTGGATAAAAAATAAAGATATCACGTGTGTCTTTTATGATAACTGTTTGTAAAAGGATTTTTGTTCACACCGAATGACAAAACAAACTCTGAATGCTTTTTGCTGGAAACGTATTTCATGATAAAATGCAACAGATAATAAAGAAAAATAATTACCAGAACAAAAAACATTAAGTAAAAGAAGAAAAAAAAATAAAGTGACACATAAAATTAATAAATTACATGTTTAGACACTTTAGAAACTGCAAATGTTATACATAAAAAGAGGTATTATTTATTAGACTCAAATACAAAAATGTTACTCTTAAAATCACAAAAAGATCTTATGTGTTTATTCGAGAAAGTATTACTTATTTATGCTTCAGAATTGTTTATCTTAAACTTATTTTAATTATAGTTCAAATACATTTTTTCTTTACATGATTCTGCTACATTACTACTTTCAATAAAGTAAATAACTCTACGAACTTGTGAGAAAACGTTTCCTTTTGTAAACATTTTTTTTGTAAAGCAACAAAATAAATTGTATTGGCGTATTTTTTCCGGCAGGGGGCAGTGCCGTTATTCGATCAGCTAATGTGAAAACTTCTAAAAGTTGATTTACTCGTTTTTTCAGAAAACCGGGCTCCAAATGAGTTATTCAACCTAATCAGCGTCAAAATAAATGATATTATTCACTTTACATAGTGATTGGATTAGCACAAATACGTGCATTCAATGATTATTCATTTTACACACAAATAAATAGTTTTATTTACGACTGCAGAAGAAGTTGGTGATTTAATTATTAGGAAACAACAAAAATAGGCTACAAATAATATTTTGATTGAATCCTGCTTCTAAATCGACTTTTAATGAAAATCGCAGAAAACTAGAAATTCACAGTTTAAATTATATAAAATAATGCTTATTTTAAATATAATTGTGAGCAGTAATGTAATCCCAGCTCTGTTTGTCTGGAGAAACATGTCGAGGTAAACAGATTCTCAGGCTTGTACGTCACACAGGGGCCTGTCGGGACATTTGTCAAGAACTCAATAAATTTGTCAGAGGAAGGGAAAGGAAGGGAGAAAAAAATCTGAATTCAATAAATCATAACGTAAACAAATCTCGCCAGGGGTTGACAGTGCTGTTCTATACCTGGGCCTAATCCTCTGGGAGCAGGGATTATCCTGCACTATCATTTTTTGGCTGCCTCAGTGAGATAAGAGGAGCTGCGCAGAGGCTCCAAATAACTTCACTCCTAATTCTGCTTCTTTGCACTTTTGTGAGCTGAAATGACGCAAAGATGAAAAAAGAAAACACGCATCAGCATTAAAAAAATTAAAGCATCTAATTTCTAAGATATTAGAATCAATAAAGTGATGAATAATGCAGCAGAGGGGCCCATATGGCCCGAGGAGACCCGTTTGCTATATTAGCAGCTCGGCATGCGTACAATGTCACCGCGTTACTTTCTTTCACTGCAAGCCCGCATGACCCAGCAAAACCAGATTAAATTACAGCTGATTGGCCGCAAATCGCCGCGTTTCAAGTCTCCAATTAGCCTGATGGTTGATCCACGGTGGTCAGCGATTCCGGTCTGCCCCCGCAACAGCCCCCAGCCGGGAGGGATTCAGACATGCGTCCCTAAAAAAACGTGCGCATGCAGGCTGAAAGGAAAGTATGTGCAAGAAGATAACTCATGCAAAAGAAAGCGCGTGGCGTGTCTATTTTTCATTTTGAGATATTCAAAAAGCAAATCAGGAGTTGTTTAAAAAAGTATTTTGAAGCATTTTAAAACGTTTTAAAGAATCACAGCTCGCTGGACTGGGTTTTCACCACGGTGCTTTATTTTGAAATCCCATTCCTCCGTTTTTCTTTTTCTTTTCATAGCCTATATGTATTTTTATCTTTTGCACACGAGTCACTAAAGTATCCCTCTTTCAGTTTAACCATTAAATAATTTTATTTATTTATTGCGTAATGGTGGTTTCATTCCGTGGATCTGATTAAATGTATTTTGTTTCTGAGCAAATTTCCAAATAGTTTCTGTTTATTTTCCAGAGTTAAACCTCAGTTGTTTATTTATTTATTTGTTGATCTGGTCTGTTGGAGTTTCATTCTTTCCTCTCATTCTCTTTGAGTAATTACTTGTTTATTTATTTTATTTTTTAAGAAAAGCACCAAAAGAAATCGCGTTTCTCCACAAACATTAACCTAAGTTCGTTGAATATGATTATTAATATAAACAAAATAATCTCCTAAATGCAAAACTGTTATTGTTTATGTGTTTGATAAACTTTCTAAATTGATCTATGATTTATCTTGATAGTGTATTCTTGCCTGTTTCCTTTCCTTCAAACTTTGAGCCAATTTTAAAAAAAAATAAATAAAGAAAGAAAGAAACGAATCTGCCTTTCAACATAAAGTTACAAAGACTTTTACATTTAATTTAGAAATTGTTTTTATAATTTTAATTATTTTTTGTTTGTTTATTTGTTTGTTTGTTTGTTTGTTTTAATAACGTAGCCTTAATGTTAGGTTCTGGTCTATTAAGATAAATTACAGCAGCAGAGTTTAAGTCGCTCTAGTTTTTTTCTAATGGTTTCTTACCTTTCCGATGGATGCAACAGTTCTGGTTACTTAAAAGCAAATTAAAGCTTTCTGTTCTGCACACCGGCTGCTGTTCGGCTTTAATATTTTTTTCCGTCCCGTGAAAAGTGAGGGAGGGCTTGTCATGTAGAGGCTCATTAAAACACCGCGGGCTCAAAGTTGGCGGATTGATTTATTGAATCAATGTTTGATGTCCTCATTCACCGGGGTGACCCGACCAGAGCTGTTGAATGGGGGGCAGATGTTACTCCAAGTCTATTGATTATGGTACCATTGACAGTATTCAGCTCACAGTGCTGCTCGAGCTGCTCAGTGGTAGAATAATCAAATAGTGTGAGGCAAATGACCCTAATAGAGGAGCTGTAAACAGAGGTAGAGCAGAACTGGGGAAGAACGTGTTTATGAGCGGTCATTTTGACCAGAATAGTATCATAAAACGAATAAATGTAATATTTTTAGAGTTTTTATGCATGCTACTTAATTTCGTTGGTGCCTATTTCTGACTAAACGCTGAAATTGTCGTTCATCATAATGAAACAGTTCCCTATTACAACAGCAGAGGGCGACGTAACCAGCGTCCTCCCTAGCGTTCACAATAAACTGCAGGTCAGCGGCTCGGTTCGACCATCCGAAGGACGTGAGAGGAGGCCTTTTGGCCTAACGGTTTGTTGTTAGCCAGCTTAGAAACTTCTTCTTCTTCTTCTTCTTCTTCTTCTTCTTCTTCTTCTTCTTCTTCTTCTTCTTCTACACTATAGCTAGCTTATTGTTAAGCCAGGTAAATAATTTAAAGCTTTACAGTATTATTATTATTATTATTAATTATAATAAAAACGTATTGGTCTAGAAATGACTTATCTCTACACACTTTCAGGTAACTACAGACCTTTTTGTTCCTCATCAGTTCTTAGATGAAATGCTGCCACCGGAAGCAGTGCATTCCCATCAGTAAGCGGCACAGACGTCTCTAATCACGTCACTGATTGTCTGGAGAGATAACCTATTAGAAACCAAATCTCAAACAAATATTTTTAGTTTAATAAAACAATATTTTGGGTGAACATTTTTATCCTGTTACATAAATTGGCTGTAATTCCTGCACTCAGGATGTTTTTTTCCCCTCAGTAGTTTTGTTTATCTTAAAATGTTGACCTTAATTTGAACTTTAAACATTATTTTCCATTCAGGCACGTGTCTTGACTTTGAAAATTTTATTTGACAACAACAACAACAACCATAATAATAATAATAATACATTATTGTATCTGAATATTTTTGTTGATATTGAGGGAGACTCCGTATATAATGAAGGGGTTAATGTGGTAGCTTTTGAACAGCCATCCACTCCATAAAAGACCCACATGTCTGTGTTTGTATATTTAGTTTAGTTTAGTATTCAGCTCTATAATAATAATAATAATAATAATAATAATAACAATAATAATAATAATAATAATTATTATTATTATTATTATTATTATTATTATTATTATTATTATTATTATTATTAAGGGTTAGGTGAAGGTGTGGAATGGTGCTTTTGTCCAAAGTGGTAACTTAGTGTTACCATTAAGACACACAAACACAACACTTACTTGTTCGCATTAGTGATATTTATTGATGTATTAACGCCGTTTTTGAGTTATAGACTAATTATTTTGAGACTACACTTTGCATGATTAAATACCATATTGTTATTATTGTTATTATTATTACTACTACTACTACTATTACGTATCCTATTGGAAGATAGACAGCCTGTCTGGTGGAGACCGTGCCTGTGCTCAGTGCTGTTATCAACGCTGATCACCAGGTGCATCAACTGAAAGGGGACAGCAGCTTTCACTATGGAGACAATCCACAAAAGACCTTGTGATGCTCCAAGTAACACACACACACACACACACACACACACACACACACACACACACACACACACACACACACACACACACACACACACACAAGCAATGAGTCAAATACATTGGTCATAGGCATATTTTTTTCATAAATAATTTATTGTTATGTAAATAGATTTGAAATTGTGTAAATAATAATGATAATAATAACAACAACAGCAATAATAATAATAATAATAATAATAATAATAATAATAATAATAATAATAATAATAATAATTATTATTATTATTATTATTATTATTATTATTATTATTATTATCATTGTTGTTGTTGTTATTAATCAGGTAAAAGAAAACACGTCTCGTTGTCTTGTTGGACTCTGGGCAGCACACTGCTCTGCTCCAATAGAATCCCAACAGCAGTCAATGGAGGGAATGAAAAAAAGTGTAGCCATGCATGCAGGAGTGGGAGGATCCACTCGCTTCAATCTTGATCTCAGACTTTTGCAGCGTCAGGGGCACAACCAGCCAACCGTCTCTGTTACTTCCTAAGAGTTACAGCCGGGACATCTGCATATACTCCTATCTTTGGATTTGTTGTCAACTTTTACCCCTTCTTCTCCTCCTTTTCCCTGATTTTCTGTTCCTCCTCGCCCTTCGTGAGGCTGTCACTCGGTGTTTGTGCAGCCCTCTCTCCCATCGGCATCGGGGAGGAGAAGATAAAGCTCCTCGGTCCTCTGATCCTAACAGGTGACTGTTCTGAGACTTTTCTGTTTCTGTCTGTTTCTCTCGAAAACATCCGGAGTTCTATCCGGCTGCTGATCTTTCTAAATCCACTGTTTCTGTACTTTATAGTTTATTTCCTCCTTTCTGATCCTCCGGGCTGCAAAGCGGAGCTGAAGCCTTTTCAACAGGTCTCCGCGCTTCACGTCCAGACAGCTTGGGAGAGGCCGGGTTTTCTGGTCCAGTCTGACCCGTGTTCTTATGGATATCGCAACAGGTCTGGTGTCGGTGGAGCGCCTTTCCGCTGGGGGACAGTCCGAGACGCGCATCATGCTGGACGGCATAAAAATAGAAGATCATCCGCTGCGATCGGGACAAGCCACGCTGGGAGTCCTGCTTGGTCAGTCCGTCACTTTACTGTGTTTTATGTATTTATTATCTGTAAATTTACATCTAGACGTGAAGCTTCTGGAAACCTATTTGAAGCGCCTCTTCCTGCGCAGAATTTTGCATACATGCCTTATATTTGGTTTGTATTTCCTGATTTTTCAACCTGATAATGCAAAAAAGCGTCAAGCAAATGCAGGAAATAAAGGTGGCAAATAATGCTCATTTTGATATTCCTGGCAAGGGGTGGGTGTTGCAGGCAAGGCCTTAGAAAGGATTGGATAAACATTTTATAGTGTTTCCTGTATAATAAACAAATTCCAGTGGATCCTGTTTGTGCAGATCTTACCCAGCCCGCCTTCTCTCTCTGCAGGCTCCGAGTGCCACCACAGGTCCGTGTGTGAAGGATGCCAGCGTCCCATCTCCGACCGCTTCCTTATGAGAGTCAACGACTCTTCGTGGCATGAGGAGTGTTTGCAGTGCACCGTGTGTCAGCAGCCTCTCATCACCAGCTGTTACTTCAGAGAAAGGAAACTTTACTGCAAGCACGACTACCAACAGTAAGCACCGTCCAGCTGGAGACACTTGCACTGGTTTTGCATCTTCCTATGTTGTTTTGTTGCAGTGATTAAAAGCTCACTGTGAGGATTTGCTGATCAGACGAATGATGGGCTCAAAAAGGAAACCTGTTGTTGCCATTATTTTTAAATTAATTTAAATACACCACAAGTAAAATCGAACCGTTAATAATTGGATTTTTGCCCGGTGGCCCACGGTGTTTCCAGTCCTGCCTCTGCAGCAGCAGCCTCAGGCCCGAGAACCGTGTAGGCGTGCTTTGTCGTTTGTATTCCGCTCCCTGTCCTTTATTCTCCGCTTGAATCAGGTGGCGTTTCCAGCAGCCCTTCACAACCCTTCACAACCCTTCTAAGCGTGGAAAACATTTTAATTTGAATCTCCAAACCTGCAGTACACTTCAGATTAATTTGCAATCACTTGTTCGCTCCCATTCTCGCTGATGTTCCTCAAATCTCACAATTAGTTTTCTATTTTAGTTAGAACATGTTGGAATTCAGTTTTTTATCGGGCTACTGAAAACGATTAAGAAATGAACATTTATTTAGAGCAATTTAGTTTAGTTTAATATTGATAGAATATGACTCATGGAGAACTTTATTTTAATAGTTTTTTTCAGCGTTGCACACGTGCGAATTGCGTCAGCACTTATAATATTAAAATAAAAATAATTTAATTAATTTGTTATTTAAAAGCATTTAGGATTTTATAAAATTGTTTAAATCTGATGGGTTTTGCACATATTTGTGACTTAGTGCAGATGTTTTTCTTTCTTCATAAATTTAAACCTAAAATAAAAATTATTTATAGCACATTATTATTTATAGTACACTTATGAAATTATATACATTTTTTAAACAGTAATTGTATTTTTGTATTTTGTAATAATTTTTTTCTTTTCCATAAAAATTTAAGTAGCACAGATAATATTTAAAATAATTTAAATTCAGGGTTTTTATTTTTAAAAAAATAACAGAAAAAGAAAACAAATTAATGCACTGGCTGGAATTAATTAGTAAACCAAATTAGTAAATGATCACATAAACCCGGCAGAGCTGAAATGGAGCACCGGTACCAGAAGGGCTGCTGTTTGGCCTGCAGAGACCCCGGGGTGTCTTGTGTTTCTCTTTGCATGAGCGCTTTTCATGCTTGTCACTGAATTTTCAGCTTTTTTGTGTCTGTCCTTTTCAACAATTCTGCTTCGATTACCGGGACATTATAGCTCTCTGCTAGACACCTTGCAAGGCAACAAAGAGTTACATCTATTGCCATGCGTGCCTTTCATCCAGCTTCGCCACATCAGGGCAGTCGGCCGATAACAATGGAAAATTCATAGCAGTAACCCTGGATACCAGAGTCCCGGCGTTACGGCTCAGGGGTGGCTGGAAGCTGAGACACCCAGGATCTCTTTCTCATGCTTGGTGCAACACTGCATGTTTGTAGCTTTTTTGTTAGATGTGTGCAGAAACAGAAAAAGACACACACGCAGAAACATTCTGAATGGATCTGACTGCCAAATTCTCACCTTTTCATGTTTTTCCTCCTTTGAACTCAAACTTCTATTTTTGGAATAAAAGTGACCATTTTCCTTTCGATTTTCCTGTTTGCTGTTTTGAATAACGAGCTTGTGTGCCAGTTATGATCCCCTCAGCCAGCAACACACCACCTTCCCTCCCACACGTTATGATTTATCCCATCTTTTTAACATTTTCCTCATTTTTTTAACCCTTATGACCGACCGAGCTGTCCGGGTTCCCCGTTGCACCGCGATACCAGCACATCATTTTTCTGATGTTTATTTCATTTTCATTGATGCGATACTTAAAGATGTAATTGGCACCTTTTTGACTTTTATGACACCCATTTAAGATGCATTTGTCAGCCCACAAACTGCTTTGGGCTGTGAAGAGAGCTCCAGCCCTTACAGAGGTCTTCGTGCCTAATTACATTCCTACAGCAACTGATTCATACCCTGTAATCAGCTCTCACTAGCTATAATAAATCAAGGGATTGGCAAGCAGGCTTTTTTGTGCACCTTTGGAACAGGTTTAAGTGCAGACGAGGGAAAACAATTGTGTACTGTTTTATTAAAACTCCCACAAACCCAGTTCAAAATATCTCGCTCCCTATTTTGCAATTATATAGTAACGAGATTGGTTTGCATTAGCCTTTTCCCTAAATGTTTGCCTTCTCATCACCATGCATTGTTCTCTGTTTTATTATGAAAATATAACAAGTGTGTGATGGATGCACACGTGCCAGGAAAATCTAAATTAGATATTGGAACGAGGAGGAATAGATTTGGGAATATTGGTCCGGATTTAGAGTTTCGGTGAAAAACTGAAGGCTAGTAGGCAGAGCTGTCAGTTGGCTGACAGCCGTAGCCGTAGAGGAGGGACAAGCTGGAACGGGACGAGCGGTATGCAGAAGGTAGAGTGGAATTACACCATTCCGGGAGAGTTTGTTATGCCCTGGTGTTTAGAGGTCAATTATACATCATTAGAAAGAGGGAGACCTTTTCCCCACAGGGACTTTTCCTCCATCCAAGCAGATGCTTTGAAGGGAGCTGTGTAATAAGGCCTATCAGTCCACCGAGGTGTTGGACAGCACCCCTGTAATGGACTGCCTTGTTAGAAACAGCCACGGGCGCCAGCTACAAAATGTAACTTTTACTAACTATAGTTTAAGCTACACTACCCGCCCCCGTGTCCCACCACTGCATTCTAGCGTGGAGGTTTCTACTTTCACTTTTCATTTCAGAAAGATTTTCTAAAGCTTCTGCAGATTGTCTCATCTGAAAAATACTCCAAAAAGATAGAAATCTGTTTTTTTCTTCTTAGAATCATCAAAGCTGTGTGCAAATTTTAAATTGAGGTCACAGTGAGCAGTAAAACACACACACACACACACACACACACACACACACACACACACACACACACACACACACACACACACACACACACACACACACACACACGGTGATGAAGCCATAAAAGCAGAGCTCCCAGAACCTGTCTCACCTCCCTTGTTTTCTGCAAGATCCCCTGGTGTGCTGAGAGCTGCTTTTCAGAACTGTTTGGAGTACCCTCCTGTGAAATTGTTGTTTTTTAATTAGCTGTGCTTGGGACGCTGCAGTAGTGTGTGCCGGATAGATGCTGACGGCTGACTTTCCCAGTGTGTGTGTGTTTGACTCACTCTAGGACACTCCTGCATTGCCTTGTGAACACTAGTGTGCAGACTAAGAATAAGAGAAGAGCAATAACACCAGGATGTAGCTGGCGGTGTGAACTCTTGATGAGGAGTTTTGCTATAAATATTCCGGATGTAGCTCTGGTGACAAGTTTGGTGTCCTGTGTGCAACATTTTCTTACGTTCAGCTGCACCTTTTTAAAAAAAATCCTAATATCTCCCTAAAAATGTCTTTTATGAAGGTCATCTCGAACCCCTTTGGGTAAATAAATGAAGCCCTCTGCACAGAGAAGAGTCTAATGTTAGAAACACAAATGCTTCTGCTCGCTGGGATTTCTGCCGCTCGGCGAGGAGCTAGCTGGAGCTGGCCCCGTTCCTTTGTAAGGAAGTATCTGGTTTTATGTCAACATGGCTCGGCCTGTCCCAGCTGCAGACTAGGATGCATCATCTGTCATCTCATGGTTTGCTAACTATCCCCCTCCTCAACTTCGAAATACATTAAGAACCATTAAAAGACTCACTGAGTGAGATTTTTAGCACCGTAACATCCTGAGTCCCGTTTTCTCCTCCTGGTTAGCAAAAGTAATTTATTTTACTGATAAATGTTTGATTATTTGCACGGTTTTGTGATGATATGAGTGTGCAGGGTGAATTTAGGATGTGCAGGACTCTGTGTGCATGCACAGGGGCTCGATGCCCATCACCGCTTTAGAGGGGGAGCTGTTGTGCAGTGAAGGAGGAGGATCTGCCTGGTGTGCTCACATTACACTGGATGATAGCAGAGGGGTGCAGAGGAACTCAAGCATGCAATTTGTTGGTAGCCACAATTTAACCTCATCTCCTAAAGCTGGCTGTTAGGCAGCCAGTGGGACACGTCAGTCAATCGGGAACGCTGATCAGCGAAGGTATTGAGAGAAAACCCTCGCCTTGCCTCGCCTCAGCAGCGCAGTGATTTCTCATTATTGGCTCCCGATCCTCGGGCCTTCAGGTTTATTTTCACAGCATGACAACTCTTCATAACAAAAAGCAGGGCAACCACAAACCATTGAATGCAATTTACAAATTAGATTTTGGCTAAATCTGTGAATTATTGAAATAGCCTTCTGGAAGTGGCTGGAGGACAAATTCTCATAGTCAGCAAATGTTTTCAATTTTGTTGCACCAGATTACATGGTTACATCAGGAAGGAGATAATATTCACACGCTGCTTTGCTCAAATGAGTCAAAGTGCTGTGGGTCCTAATTTATTGCAGTATTTCGGATGATGCCTGAGATCTGTTTGTTTTGCATCTTCAGTCGTAGAAATAGCCCACACTCGTTTCTTCAGGCAGCCTGCTTGAACGTGCATGAGAAATTGAGACATGGCCGCTGCTGCTGGCTCGCAGTGTGGTTGCTGGCCCCAACTGTGTAAATGTGATCCCCCTCTGGAATGTTTTTCCAACACGTAGGCTTTTCTCAGATACTCTAGAGAGGACTGGCATCGTGGTGGCAAGTGCTGCATTCAGACTGTTGTGTGCCCAAGGCTTACTGTCACACTCACGTCACACATTCTAGCTCTCCATGTGAATGGGCAGAGCAGTGTGTTTGTCCAAACACACACACACACACACACACACACACATGCACCAGATTTTGTAAGGGTGTGGGTGTACATTTTCTTCCTTTATGTGCTCTTCTCTTTGTTTCTAATCTAAGATCTTCCCGCGGCCTCACTTTCAAGCTCTGATTTCTGACAGCTCGTCTTTTTTGCTTCAAACTAAAATGTTGTTGCATGAATTAATATTTATTTCTTTTTATCTTTTTTTTTAACTCCATTAATGTTCATCGAATGAGATTAGCTCCCAATCACTGGTATTCCAGCCTAAAGTGACCGACAGTGATTTGCACTTTTATCATTAAGTGTGACACTAAGCTGGTCGGAGCTTTGTCTTGAATAGAGGCTCTGACGGAAACGGGGGCTCCTAATCCTATTATTTGTGTCAGGACCAAAAAGAGGGAAAGAATGGGGCTGGGGCTGGAATATCGTGGCCCCTGGTCCCCTCCAGACCCGGACCTCCACAGCCAAGTGAGCATGAGGCTCATCCGATGCTAGCAGACGTTATTTTTGTTGAACTGTTTAACACACAGACTCTTATGTATGAACTCAGGCAGCGTACAAAGTGTTTCTGTGTCTCAGCTATGAGTGCATGTGTTGCAATGGCAGGCATCTGAGTCTAGGATGAGATTAATAAAGTTTACCGGTTCCCTGGTTGAGATCCAGGGCGAGGCTTTTGTCTGCAGCTCATGTCGGGTTGTGGGGCTTCAGCTTCTTTTGTGTGTGCACCCTTGTGGTAATCCAGCTCCGGCGGGGGGAGTCCCCCAGGGCACTTTATTTACTCATTCAACAGTTTGGAAGTCTGTTAGACTGCAGATCAGATGCAGTGAGACCAATGTGATTACTTTAACCAGCACTTGCAGATTCCAGCTCAGCATCTCCTCTCGGCAGGTGGGAGGGAAGGTACTCACTGGCTCATCCCACTCTGTCTGTCCCGTGTCCCGATCTGGGTGCCAGCCTAGTGTTCTCTGTTGGCTTTGTGTGCCCACACACTCTCCCTGATACCTCTTTTAGTATATGTCTAAAATGTGATTTTACTTTAAAATCTGGTGGATTTTCTAATTTGAAAAAAATAAAGTCTGGTATTTTCTTGGTATAACTCAGCAGTAAAGCAGACAAGGCGTCTCTGCGTTAAAACATCTCGATTTTATTGCAAACAGTGAAATGGATTTGGTTATCCATCCATCAACATAAAGCCAGAGCTGTGTTTTTGGGGCTAACCCCCATGTTAAACCACTGCAGGCTGTCAGGCTCCCTGAATTTACTCCCCGTCTCTTCCCCTTGGCGTGGCTTGGGAATATGTTTGGGATCAGCTGCCAGGACCAGCATCTCCAGCGTGAGCTCCCTAAACTCACTGTTTAGAACCGGCCACTGATTGGTGATGGCTGTCTTGGCAAGAAAAATAACCCCGTACGAAAACAGTGCAGATTGGATTTCTGCTCGCCTGACTCACTCCCGTCTTCCCTGACCAGCCCCCCCACAGCAAGCCAGCATGATTTGTGCATGGGGTCCTGTGACCCATGGAAGCTTCAAAAAGCAGTGAGGGGAAATATTTGGATGATCCTGATGGGGGAGTGGAGACGTGGGAGGAAGGCAAGGATGACGGGGGCTCGGAGAGAGCTGGGCTGCGTGGTGTAAGGCAAGGCAGATGTGGAGAAACTGCAGTGCAGTCGCGATGACAGGGGAGTGTGTGTGTGTGTGAGGGAGAGAGAGAGAGGGTGATTGTCCGTCGCTGACTCTCAGGCCTCCCACCCAGGCTCCACCACCTCATGGTGTCCCCTAGGAAACAGACATCGTGTCTGGCATCAAAAGGGTGAATCAGGGTACTGCTGATAGGACAGAGCTGCAGTAGCGGAGGTATTTTATCATCAGGTACCATGGCATGATACCGATCTTCTGTACCCCACCCCCCTGCTGTACACCCCCAATCCCTACTCCTCTCCCTTTACCTTCCCTCTGCAGGCTGGATATTAACAGTTCCCAGAAAGCTGCCACGATACGTCTTCTTGGGAAATTCCACATCTCTCAAACGCTGCAAAATGATCTGGTGTCTTTGAGGAGGATGGATAAGGGGATAAAACAGACTCTTTTTTTGCTTATATGGGATTTCATAGAGCTGTCTGAATAGAAATATCTATACAGCTGTCTTGATAAGAAATATGGCTTGCTGCAGGTGAAGGTCGAGTCGTTTGCTCTATTCATCTGTTTCCTTCTCTTGCCCACAGCAGTGTCACTGCAAATCCCTTTGAAAGAAAACCAATCGATAATAAGCTGACAGCCAATGAGCAGCAAAACCCCTGCTGTTATAAACAGAAAAGCTACAGCAGGAGGAAACCCCAGTCAGGGTTTGTTCTCCTCACTTGTTGCTGCCTCCTCCTCCGTTTGACCCCCTCTGGGTGTACGTCTGCCTCAGGACTGACCCTGAAGGCGCAGCCTCACGGGGGAGCGCTGTGCTCTGCTCTGAAACCAGAGCTCCATCACTGTGTTGTGATCTCAGCTGGAAGAACATCCCTGGCTGTGTACGGCGCCCTCTCTCAGTGTGCAGCTGGGTCGCTCGGAGCATTCATCACTTCAGCAAGCGTCTTACGCCGCTCTGATTAGGACTTCGTTGCGTACTGACCCTTGGTCGTTGGTTGCTCTAATGTGCCGGTCTGTCCCAGAGCAAACACAGCTGAAGGTTTTATGATGTCAGAGGAGTTAAAATGTTGGGTTGGTCTGGGAATGTTCCTACACGAGTGTTTCACGGGACTCGCAGTGAGACATTTTTACTGAAAATACAAGGAGGCTGTCACGTGTTTGGTTTTTGTTGGATTCAGGTTTCACTGTGTGTGTGTGTGTGTGTGTGTGTGTGTTGTATGTTCGTAGTGGGTTTGTCACTGTGCCAAGCGTCCAACCCGCTGCTGGCAGACGACACTCTCTGCGGATTCTCCTACCAGAATCACCGCTTTTTTTTGCTCTGGAGGCATAGGAGTGGTGCGTGCCACCCAGACCACCAGCCGCTCACACTCCCCACCTCCCCTCTTCTCTCTCATCAGCCACGAAGCCTGCTCCCTGCGCTCCTTTTTCCTGGGCCCCAGATCCTGGGCTGTGGCCTGTGGATGAGTGCTACATCCTGGCTGTCAGCACAGGGGTTAGCTGGGGATTGGCGTGTGTGGTGGAAGTTCGGTATCAGGCTCTGTCTGTCAGCTCCTCGTTCCACTTCCTCCCACCCCTCGGCGCATGCTGCAGCCAGCGACACAAACATGGTTGTGACTGAGTCAGATCTCTGACCTGGGGGGGGGGGGGGGAATGAAAGGATCACCTTTTAGAATAGGCATATTCATAGACCTGCCAATGAACAGGGACTGTTTAAGTGCTTGGGTGTTGTGTTTTCAAACAGAGCGCAAAAGCTTTGACAGACGGTTTACAATGTCACCCTGTATTTTATTTCAGGTATTTGAACTGTAGCATTTTAGCTTCCCAGAAGCAGCCGCTCACCTTTAACGTGCATTTGCGTACAGTTACAGATGCTTTGCAACCGGTGCTTTCACGAAAGATGTTCTCAGACTGATAAATGTTTACAAATGTTGCTGGTTGGAATCTGTAAATGTTACTGGTTTTGGTAGTTTCTGCCAGGAGTCAGATCTTTGTGCTCTACTCCATCAGTAGATCCCATTGACACACAGGTACATTAATGCTGGCACACACACTCGTACATGAACACACATCTGTACGGCACATGGCTTCAGACAGGCCGGCACGTCAGAGGATTTGCGACTATAATCAGATTAATTGGTCCATCTCTCCTTGGAAACATCACATACACACATGAAGGTCTCTGGTAGCTTTCAGCTGGACGCTGCTTACACAAACCAGAAGCCAGGCAGCGGGCTAAAGGTGGAGGGGTCACAGCACACTCGCTGGCGTCAGCATCTCTTGGTTGTTAGGAAAATGATTACGGCTTTCAACTGCTTGCTCTACCCAACTGTGAAGGAGTTTCATCCAGTCATTTTGTTGATTTAAGCAGAATTTACTTTTCTGTAAAATCCACGCAGACAGAGTTTATTGCAAACCTAAACAACTAATAACTATAATCATTTTTTACATGTTCAAAGCTTCATGCAGGTTAGGAGTGTGCTGCATGCTTTTGTGCTAACCACAGGTGTGTGTGTGTTAGGAAGCTGTTAGCTTCACCGCAGCTTATACAAACATCCACAGTGCCTTTCAGGTTTACCTACATGTACTTCAGTTTGAATTTAACAATGCTTTTGTTGTTGTTGTTGTTGCAGGCAGCTGAAAGTCACATTTAGAGGCATAAAACCAGTTTATTATGAGATTGTCATTTAATTCTTGGAAGTTCACACTTTTCAGATAGAATTTTGTCTTAAAAATTTTGAAATTAGTTTTTCTTTCTTTTTTGTGGATTAAATCCTTTGAAAACATAAAATCCATGAACATGTTATTAAGCCATGCAGATCCCACAACATATAACGAGGAAGGCTGTTTTATTCTGTTACTAGGAGTTTTTGTATGTTAAAACATAAAATACACTTCAGCAGACCAATATATCAGATCCACAAACCTTTAAACCACTGATATGCGTTCTCACACCAACTGTTTGTGTTTATGATCAAAATCCAGTTTTATTTCCCAAGAAATGAAAAAAAAAAGAAATCATTGTTTAGAAACTAAAACTATCTTGTTTCATTTTGATTCATGTAAACATATGTTGTTGCATTGAAAAATAAATACAGTTTTAGGAAAACTGACAAATTATTCACACAATCCAACAACAGCATCCCATAAACTACAAACGGATCAGAAACCGTTTTAATGTAGATTCAGATATGTGACCGTGAACACCTGCAGCTGTTTAATACTTTTATTTCATTACTCTTAAATAATGACATTATTTCTTACATCACCAGAACTTTGTGAGTTGTGTTCACAAAGGAGAGTGTGGGTTTGTCCAACAGTCTGTCTGAAATAACAGCTTTAGGGGTAGAAACCTGATATGTATGCACAAGTACTGACTTCTACCTCAAACTAATGGCTGATGAGAACGGATGTATGAATTTACATCGTTTCTCTTATCCAGTTCAAATATCAGCTGGATGACGTTTACTCCAAATTACAACAGCAACGGTGGTGTCTGCTGAGTTTGCTGTCATGAGTAGACAGCGTATTGTTATTGTCTGAAGTATTTTGTCCGCCTGCTCGTTTTTATGTGGTAAACCCCACTCCACTGGCGCTCAAGACGAATAAAACAACCCATAAAAACATTTTGCAAATACGACTTCACCCAGCTCGGTTTTTTTCACACATTCTGGTGCTAATAAGCTCTGACACACCCTAAACAACCACCCTCTCAAAGAGCACATCCAGAGGGGAGCAGCGGTTTGGTGTCCAGGGGGAAGCCTGCGGTTCTGGAGCCAGAGAAGGAGTCGTGCCCCGCCGTCCCACAGAGATGACAGGAAGATAAGTAAGAGAAGTGGCCTCCCTGCACAAAAACATCCCACCATGAACTAACCTAACCAAGGGGGCAGAGATGGAGGGCTTCAGGACTTGTGTCAAACGCTGTCCTGATGGGGAAGAAAAAAATACACAGAAAATGAAAATATTTTCATTCGTCAGAATTATAAATCCTTGATCAGTCTTGTCTGTTTGTCATGCAGGGCCCTTCAGATTACGCTGTAAGATGTTTTTGTGGTGTCGGGATCTCCATATCAGGTTTATTCTACAACAACATGCCTCTTTGTGCATCACAACTTTGGCTTTGTGTCACGACTTCTCCATAGCAAGAGCCACAGAAAGAAAAGGAGAAGAAAAAACTAAGTGGAAGCGACAGACTCTTGGCAGACGCAGCCCCTGCAGTTACGGCTTAGAAAACCACTTATAGTTTGCAGTACTTGAGACGGCGACGTATAAAAGGTAGTCATTTCTCTGAGGCGATGCATATTGAGGGGACCGTAGGATAGGAGGAACTGGAAGTGTGCACTTACACAGAAATCAGCGGCATTAAAAGAGATTTACACCCCCTGCTCTTAAAGCCTTTTCTTTTTGCTCAATGCGTCTTCCTTTTCAGATATTTCAGGGAAGTAATAAACTGCAGTGACAAGCGTCCGAGTGGCTTCGGAGAGGAGAGCTCCATCGCCGCTCGGACAGTGTCATCTTCCCTTTACACGTCAGGTTGTTCTTGTGTGGCGACAGCATCTGGATGAATCAGAAACATCGAGACTGTTTCTGTCCTAAAGGGTATTTCAGTTCATCGCCTACCTTGGTGAGTGAGAGGCGCTTTTCCTGTGCAGTTCAGACCTCAAGACTGTTTTCCTTGAAGGTTAAATTCTTTTGAAGCTGTCTGCATGGTCCAGAATGAGGCCCTGCACAGTGTAAGATGTCATACTCCCACTGTGCTGACCAACATGCTCTGTGGGCCTTGATGTGCCCATAACATTTAATGGGACTTTGGCAAATAGTAATGGAAATTCTTAGTTTGCCTAGTAATCTCATTTCATTCCCTTCTCTATGGTTGTTCTTTTTTTTATTTACCATAATTATTCCTGTTCGTCTTTGATAAGTATGAACTGTTGGCCAGGAGAGCAAAGAGGAGGAGAAGAAAAAAAGTGCGTTATCTGTTAATTATTAGGATAAAATGTGGGATAAATAAACCAGAACAAAAGGGAACATTTGTCTTGAGTAAGCCATGGTCCTGAAACCCTGGAGCGTGGATGTTTGGAGTCTCTTGCAGTGTGTCCCTTATAGGCTCGATGTTGTGTCCTGTAGGCTGACAAGATACTGAAAAGGGAAGTAGGAGTGAGGAGGAGGAGGAAGAGGAGGAGGGAGAAGGTCAGGCCATGGCACATTCGTGTCTCAGTGTGGGATGAGTGAACATCTCAACCTCGCGCAGGTTCAAGGAGAAACAGCCTGCTTTTGATTAGTCACTGTGATCTGCAGCGATAAACAATTCCTGTGGTCTCGTGCTCACAGAGACATCACTGGCAGCGATCGGGTGTTCATGGGTGGTGTGTGTGTGTGTGCGCGCGTGTGTGTGTGTGTGTGTGTGTGTGTGTGTGTGTGTATGTGTGTGTGTGTGTGTGTATGTGTGTGTGTGTGTGTATGTGTGTGTGTGTGTGTGTGTGTGTGTGTGTGTGTGTGTGTGTGTGTGTGTGTGTGTGTGTGTGTGTATGTGTGTGTGTGTGTGTGTGTGTGTGTGTATGTGTGTGTGTGTGTGTATGTGTGTGTGTGTGTGTATGTGTGTGTGTGTGTGTGTGTGTGTGTGTGTGTGTGTGTATGTGTGTGTGTGTGTGTGCTCAGGCATGCAGTTAGACTGTGTGAATGTCAGCTCATGTGTAATAAAAGCTGTCTCCAAAACCAAATGATCTTAATTCTAAAAGCATATTCTACTCGATGATGACAACACAAGCATGAAACAGAAAATTTGGGCGTTTTTAAGGTGAAGAATGATTTCAATCAAGGATTTTGGGAACTGTAATTGGATTTCTTGAGCTCCACTGAGATGCAAACATGTTTAAATAGCATTCAAGATTAAGAAAAGACGGGGTTAGTGTTTTTTCATGCCAAATTAACCGACCCCAGGAGCACAAAGCTATAACCAGAGGCTGAAGGTGGAGTTTTAAAGCCTTGCTGTTGTCCTCTTTGCCCTCGCTTGTAACTGGCAAGTTTATCTGTGGATGTACTTCCGCGCAGATGCCTGGCATCGAGCCGCGCGGTGATAAAAACGTCTTCAGGATGTACGCGTTTATGGTGAGGATCCATAAGGTTTGCAGGATCAAAGCTTCACTGAAAAGACATCAAGCAAAGACACAGGCACGATAAACAAAACAGTGGGTTAGTCATACAATGGGATTTATGACAACCAGAAAGCATCTCAGGAAAAGCTGCTTTTTCTCAGGTCGTTCTTTATTACAGGGAGAGAAAAAAAACTGCCTCCAAGTCCAAAATAAAGAGTGAGCTGAGTGAGAAGAACAATTCCAGAGAGGAGGGGAGGGAAACACTGGAAATATCACTCCACAAATAAACAGTGGATTCTTTTTCTCAACACTTAATGTCGCTTTTTTGTGTCTTCCTTGTCCAGCGCTGGAATGAGAACCTCTCTGGGTAAAAACGGAGTTAGAGGTTTTTGTTTTCTATGAATTTCTTCTTATGTCGAAGGAAATGTTTGTTTTAGCAGGGAGAGTGTTTTAGCATCAGACAGGAGCGCTGTTCGTGACTCAGCTTGGCCTCCTTCTCCCTTCTGATGATTGAGCTGGCTGTTCAAGCCGGGATTGCTCAGAAGCGCACCAGATCGCACCGGAGGCAAACGTAATAAATACATTTCACATCGCGCTGTAGGAGGGTTAAAATGCACATTTGTTTTTGTTTTGTTCATTCATTGTTTTGCTCAAATTAAAAGCAGGTTTGTGAGAATTCAGCTTCTTGCTGGTTGTCATGTTCGTTGGCTGTTTTTACTCAGTTTTTTTTTTCCTTTTTCTGAAGAGGCTTGCCTTTGTGTTAAAGTGAGGAGTGGTGTGGTGTACCACCGGGGCCTGCAGTTCCCGCCCTGCCCAGTCATTTGCTTGCGGCTATAGAGCTTTAAGTGGGAATTATTGCTGGGGAGATAAGTGAGGAGATAAGCCGGTCCTTGCCTGCAAGATGTATGAGGTGTCTGGACATGGCGAGAGGTGCACCTGACCTGGAAATGAATGATGTGAAGGTGCAAGTGCAGCACATGAGCCTCCTTATTCATCCAGCCCCTGTCGTGTAAGTGTAACACCCAAGATGATGACACAGATATTACAAGGAGCAGACAGTAGTAGTGGGAAAGTATCATAAGATTTCATCTGGTAATTATGTCAAAAATGTCAAAAATTTTATATTTTGAAACTGAAAAAATAGGAATTGTTAAAAGTTATTCTTGTAAACCAGAAGACATCGTATACTCTAGCTGGTAAAATGCATATTTTCTGTATTTTTCCTCGACTTTGTGAAACAGCATCTCAATTCACTAAGTTTGAGTCAGAGAATAAATAAGTGAAAAATGAAACAAAATAAAAGAAAATAACATTTTGGTGTTAAAATGAAATCAGTAAACATCCAGCCTAATTAAAAATACAAATGTGTGATTAAAAGAAAATCTTAAATGCCAGACAGGCTTGACTGCTCAGAAGGAAACCCTCTCAGGACCAGCGGTCTCTCTGTGTCTTTAAGGTGTGTGGGAGAAACATTCCTCCTGCCTGGTATGTTAATTCGCTGCTCCAGGGTCTGTACCGTCCTTCCCTCTTTGAAGTCAGTCTTTGCTTCGCCTTCTCTCCATCAGGTGAACTTGTGGCCTCTCAGCATTTTTATTTATTAGACAATCCCTCACTCAAAAAAGATGATAAAGTTGACACGTTACAGGCAGTCGCCGCTTACACACACCGAGGAGAGTGCTTTGTTAAACACCCCAGCAAATTTGAGCTTTAAAATTAATGACACTTTACATGCCAGAGGAGCTTGCTCACTGGACAGCTGCCAAGAGGAGCTAATGAGTATGATCTTATACTGACACTGTCAGAGCAGCCAAACACTAACAGGGTGGGTTTGGATTGACTTACCTCCATCACTTTTTTGTTTCACAAATCCCTGAAATGTGTTTGTTTTGTCAGCGCTAAAATGGGAAGGCTGACTTTTAGCTGCTATTATTGCTCTCTGTCTCTAAGCTCCACCAAGAATCTTCTTCCCGGAAAGGTCAGCCTCTGTTATGATGGAGGCGAGCACTGGTGGTTTGACCCGGCACACAAAGAGTTATAGGTGGTCGGTCAGCTTGTCAGTCAGCTTGGTTGGTTTTTTAATCATTTCATCTTTGCTGGGGGGCTCTCCTGAGACCCCCGCAACGTTTAGCAGTCTGCGGCTCAGAACCCCGGGGCTCGCCTAAGCCCTGCCTGGATCCGAGCTGCCATTATTAGCTCTGCTCTCCAGAGCACGCCGCTCATCTCTCCCATGAGAAGGCTGCTGAGAAATGAAGCACGCTGGCTGGGCACGGCAGCGGAGGGCCAATAGCCCGACGTGGAACAGTAATTACTCCATTGATATTCCTCACACAATAACACTGTCATCTCTCATTTGCATAGCCCCGCTCGGCTTGCAGCAGCAGATGAATGCATATGATCTCGTCAGGAAGCTGCGAGAGCTTAACAGTTTAAAGATGTGAAGTTTTTCTTTTCTTGTTTTTACCTCCTTGCAGGTGCTAGTTTTGTTTCAAACACACATAAGATAAACAGATCAGGGCAGCAGAATGTAAGAGGAAACCACCTTCCTGGTGCTGTGAGTGCACCCAGAGCGTTCAAATTAGAATATATGCAACAAAAAGGGGAGAGGACGCTTGTTTTGTTTCAGCTTTGCAACAGTGTTCATGCACATGTGAGAACGCCTTAGAGAATGGGGGTGTGTTGGGGGGGTGGGGTGTCAGAGGATGTCATAGAGCCCTGTCTCAGTCCTTGGTTAATAGCCATTGGTCATAGGCTGTCTCCCCTTTATTTCTTTTGCTCTCCTGCTCTATCCTCCCAGGTCTCCCACTGGAGCAGCGCCCTCAGGCACTGCATCATTTATTGCTGTCAGGAGTCACAGTGGAGAGGAGGGAGGGGAGGGAGCGGCGGGGGTGGGGGTGGAGGAGAAGAGGAGAGGAGACAGGGAGAAGATGTGCAGCAAGGAAGAAGCCAATGGAGGCAATGGGGAGAGGCAGGCATGCTAGACTGTCAAATCTCAGCCGTTGAATATTTAATGGAGCCTGGAGTGTTTATTTAGTTAGCCTGTCGATTTTTACCGCTCTGTCAATAGCGGCCCCCGTGTAGCCTGCTGATGATCTTTAGTGTCTCTTCCCCCAGGAGAGGCCAGGCACTAAATGCAATTATGGATTTTCCTGCACCGCAATGTGTTTGATATTTTTACTGATCTAATTTGCAATCTGGTAGTTTATTGTTTGGCATTTTAGTGGCGCTCAAGTGGTGAGGCAAATTTGATTTCCCCTCATAATTCTTTATAACTTCATTAATGCTGTTAGCACATTGGCACAGATCTTAAATAAAACCCGAGAATCATCCCATGCATGAAAGCATTCCTCATTTTATTGTCTCCGTGCCCCGCTCTTTTTTACCGATTCTGCTTCTAATTAAAAATCATCCTAGTGGTGTGCTGTCTTTGTGAAATATGAAATCATAATCGGATTTGAATGGCTCCCTTCATAGTGTCTTGTGTATTCAACCGTATGCCCAGATCCGTTGTGGGCAGAACGGAGCGGATTCCAAACAACTTTTTTTTTCAGTGGCATTCAGCATCTTCAGAGACAAATGAGGGCATTAGCCACAGAGCAACAGAAGTAACAGAGGCAAAATAATGTGGCTGATTGTCTCGGAGAGGCAGCGTGGTTCCGTGTGTTTCTGTGGAGCCGTAGGATTTCCAGCCCTATGACGGATGTGTTAGTTAGAGGGGCGAGCATTAGCCGTAATGCTGTTAGCATGTAGCTGTGTGAGTGATGTGCTAGTTAGATGCCCAGCAGTAGAGCTAATGGTGTTAGCGTGTTGAGCCTTCAGAGGGATGCAATCGGTTAGGCTGTGATGGATGAGTGTCGTGCAGCAGAGGCCTGCAAGCCTCCTCATTCGCTGGGCTGTCAGCTTCTTAAGTGGACATGCACAATTAGCGCTGAAATCAGAGACTGCTTAATCTGATAGTTGGCTTAACATTCAGTAGGAAAAATGGCTCATCTAGCTGCTGGTGAGTGAATGATGGCCACTATAAAAAGCAAGTCTCAAGGCTGTGTAATGGAGAAGGTGCTGATACACATCTTTCTTTTTTCTGGATTCCTGCAAATTTACAGAAAAATTGTACATTGCTCTGCAACTCGGTCTCATTTGGAAGAAATTTAAAAAAGATCCTGGAAATGTTAAAAATCCTAGCCTCACCTTTGTAGATCAAAATTAGAATTTAAATGGATCCATCATCGCGGCGGTCCTTTAGTGTAGAAGAGGTGTCTGACATTGTTGAGTGTCATGCAAAGTAGGACGCACATTCCTTTTTAAAGGTAAGAGGGCAGAGGTTTCACCCAACCACAGTTACACGTGTGACACGTTCACACATCAGTGGCTTTCCAAAACAAACAGAAGAACTATCAAAGGCAGAGGAGTTTCTATGATCTATGTCAGCTCAACAGAACCTGTTCTCACTTGGCCCGGCGCTGTGCTCAGGCACATAGCTGTCATTAACGGCCTGATTATCAGCTAGACTGTGATGAAAGCAACCACAAATTAGGCTGTTGTGCATTTGTCACACCATAATCATTCCGTCGCGATTTGATGTCATTCAACAAAGAAATCTGAGGGAAATATCATTGACTCAAACACAGCAGATTGCTTTTGTTCTTGCTTATTAGCTTTAGCTCTTAGCTCAAAATAACGTGACTGTTTTTGTGCAAACCCATTATTATTCTTGATTTTTGGCTTTTTATACTTAAAAAAGAAAAGTTTAAGGCTAACGTGAACAGAATGAATGTGAAAACAATTACCTGTTAAACTGGAGCGATCTTTAGATCTGCTGCAGCTTTTGCCGCTCTCCTCTTGCATCCCCTGTGCTTCCAGAAAGACCTTCTCAGCCAAATCGTAGTCGCTTGAGCAAACACTAGACATGTTCTCGCTCCAGCAGTGTACAGAATTCATTGTCCTTATCAGCTGAGATGAGACGGGGAGCGAAGGCGAGGAGGATTTCTCTTGGAGCAGGGAATGCAATTTTTCTGTAATAGTTTATGATTAATTCCTCCACCTTTGACTAAATAATGAGGGATGACAATTAGAGCAGATCATGGGAGTAGGAATCAAAGGGTTGAGATTCTCCCTCGGCAGAGTCAGGCCTGTGTGAGAGTGCTTCCAGCAAACGGGATCCAGATGTCAAGGTCCGTGCCGCCACAGCCGCACTACGGGTTCCTTCTGCCAGCTAGCAGCCAGTCAGCCAATCTCTCAACCTTCGCTCCTGCAAACATAACAGCAGCGTCTCCTGGTGAGAGCCTGAGACAGAGGCCCCCACTCCAAATAAAAGAATTCCAGCTTACAGCATTCACACAGCTAAAGGCTGCAAAGTATCATTTTGTCATGCTGTGATTTATCTATGCATTGGTTTGTGTCTGTCCCTCCCTTTGTCCTCGCTCGTCCTTTATTGTCTCAGCATGTTGCAGGGCTAGCTAGTGCAAGGCTAAAGTTATTGGTATAAAATTGTAATAGATGCAAAAGTAGCTTGTTATTTTTTAAAATGTTTCATTTCTTTACAAGCTTGAATTAGGTGACTTTTCTTTTTTCTTGATTGTTAAAGATGGAGTTTGTCGGTCTGTGAACAGGAGGAGGCGGTGAAGACAAGGGTCTGGTGTTGTCACTCATCGCTGCTGCAGAATCAATGCTCCAACGTGGCAGATAAAAGGCCAGCAGAGCGCTATTGATATGTTTAACAAATTAGCCCTGATGACGGCAGGTGTGATTGTGAGAGCAGATCCGGGGTCAGCTCGTCATATGGTGGCTAACGGACACGATATTGCTGCATGTCCTGATCTCTCCATTCCCTCACAATGGCATTAGGGGCACCCCAGGGAAATAAAGAGTCCCACTCCCCTATCCCCAGTGCTCTTCAAATTAACTCCCCAGAAGGTTAAGCTCCCTGATTCATAATTATTCAGGCCCACCACCGCAGCCACCAGCGACCCTCTCCACATCCACTCCCCAGCCCCTTTCTTTCACTCTCCCTGCCACTTCTCCTGAGTGGCACTTGGCTTTTTTTGTGGGAAAGCTCAGGAATTAGATTAACTAAGCCTGACCTGTGAATGCACAGCCAGATGACGGGAGCGGGATTGGACTTGATCTCTTCCTGTCTAGCTGTCTCTCTATTCAATCTAGCTGTCTGTCTCTCATATCATGTGTTATTGCTTGTGAGCGTCCCTATGGATGAGACATTTTCAGCCGAAGCTACTCTGCAATTGCATACGAGGGCCTCAGAGGAGCGGCCAGTGTCGGGAGCACATTTCACTTGCATGGACATGATTTGAATGATGTGAAGCGTGATTGGCCTTCAGGTCTCCCTTTGTGGGCTTGTGGCAGTCTCAGCGCTGTCTTCTCATTAAACGAGTTTGACGTAGTAAACTGAACAGGGACTGTAAATCATGGAAGGAGGATCTCCAGAAACTATAGAAGGAATAGCAACACAATTCCATGATTAGGTTTTGGGATTCACCTCTTTAGGGAGCATTTTTTAATCAGTGTGTGAGTTTTAGGTTGGTTAAAAGCAACCTGTTCTCTATCTTTGTCCCTGATTTACTGAAGCCTTGTTCTATTGTCTCAGCCCTGTGTTTGCATAGAAACAACTATAGGAGCTCCAAAAGACTTTTTTTCCTAAAGATTTTATTCCAGACTGCCAAAAAGGAACATTTAAAACGTGATAATATCAAAGCCCCACCTCTAACAGATGCCACAGAACCTAGTTGCTCAACTACAGATTTGTATTAAGTTTAATCACTTTAATAAACAGACTGATGAACAATGGCATGACCCAATGCAGACCAGAGCTAGATGGGTAATCAGGTGAAAATGTCAGTTGTGTCTGGGTATTTGGACTGGCACCAGTCCTAGTCCACACTGCCCTGAATTCTGTGGTCTTGTAGTTTAACGAAACACAAAGTAGACGTCCTACTTTCACGTCAGTCCTCGTCCTCGTCTTCCTGTTGTGTTTATCTTTTGTAGAGTGATGTCATTTAGATAAAAATATTTCCAGAAGCCACAAAAAATGTTTTAGAAAACTGCAATTTTGATTTCAAAATTCCTACAAAAACAGAAAAGTCCATCTCAGTGGTTTGCTTGTGACCTGCTGAAACTAAGCCCAAGCAGCATCAAGGTCGTGTATTATCCTCCATTAATAGTTGTCACCATTCTCAATCAGTGTAGGACCGCTACTGAGGAGCTGTGTGCCTCCTATAGGCCAAGTGGGCTCCTCAGGAGGAAGAGGTAATGTAATGAGGGACCGCTCTGACCAAGGGCCGGGCTCCTTTCTCTACAATCACATAATTAATCTCCCGATTCTTGCTCTCATCGTGTCATGACAGATACGTTTGTGTTTGGTGCATAATGGTGAAGAGTCCTGGGCTTGGTGTGTGTGTGTTTGGGAAAGTGGTTATAGAAGCTCATTCCTTTGCAGGCAACAGAGGCTTAAATACAAAACTACGCTCCCTTTGGGCCCTATTAGGAGACCAAGAGAAAACCACACTTCACAAGCAGGTATCCTAATAATATGTCGGCAATTTAGATAATGACTGGGAGTGAGACAAACTGAAATGTGTATTACAGATAATTGGATCAGCAGTGTGTTGGATACCTAAGCATGAATGGTGAATTGTTATTTTTTTAGTAGCTCACAAATGATGCTTAGAGATGGACTGCCAATGATAAAATGTTGTTCCGTTTCCCAGGATGTGCAGCAAAAATGGCTGACTTGAGAGGAGTTTAGTCGTCTATATCCACAGACATCCTCAGAGCCCGAAGCGGATTTGAGGTTAGATACCAAACTCTGGACAATTCTGACTTCACATCGTTTTTCCTCAGATCCCCCATGCTCCAGCGCTCCTCCATTTAGTCATATGATGACAAATACAACACCAGTGGCTGTCTGAATGATCACGTTAAGAGTTTTTCTTTTCCCTTTGAGGTGAATCCTAGAAAAGTTGGAGCCATAATGAGAGTTGTCAAGCTGGTGAAGAGAGGCAGGCAGCAGGAGCAACACCAGGGTGCCTTTGGGGGCCTGGTGGGCTGGATCTTCTCGGCCTTTAAAGAGATTATCTTGGCAGTGTAGGAGAAGAAGTTCTGCTCAGAGGATTATAGAAAGATAGGCCAACCACCCTATTACCAATACTGTAGGGGACCCTCACAAGCTTCATTAATAATCTGATGATGAATCACTACTTCAAGTGGATCTTTATGGCTGCTGCTTGATCCCTACTTCCGCCTTTTCAACTCTTAATGAGCAGGTTGTTTGTTTTTATTCCTCACAATAATCATTTCTTTAATTGATTAAGTTTAGGGTTTCATGACGGGTGGTTTAAATCAACGAGAACAACATGATTCTAATGTGGTGTGTTTTCACAAAGGCTTTGCCTTCAATCAGGATGCTTGAGTTCAGATGTTAGGTCCAGAAGAGAAAAATAAATAAAGAAAGAAAGAAATTACAGGTTTTAAGAGAATATACGGGGTCAGACTTTTCCCACTCTTAATTAGATGAGAGATGTTGTGATTAAATCAAATTCATTACGCTCAGCTCCAGAAATCAAGAGGCTCTATTGGAAATAAGGTTAGGCTCCCCCTCATCCATCATGGCCTAACTAACCAATTTACAGGCCGGCTTTTTGCATGAGGCATTATTACCTTGTCATAAACACTTACCTTTAAAATCTCTGAATCAAGCAATGATATGCTAAGCTTTTATCACATTAGCTTGTGCTACTGTGTCAGCCTCTTTCGGCCCAAGACAAAGTGGTTCCCAAATAATTATATTAGCTACAGAAAAAAAAGCAAAGACAGTGCAAACGACTGCTATTTACATCTGGCTGATAATTCTGGGTAATTAAGACACAGTACAGTTCCTCCTACGGAAGAGGGACTGAGGGCTTTTCTGCGGTGGAACAATGAAGAAAGGAGACAACGGTGCACTTTGTAGCTAAAGCAAGCGAGGCATTCCAGTCTGACAAATCACTCTTTACTCGTATTTATCCGTAAACGAAATTCTAGCTTCATTTGATGCTTTGGCTGCGTTTCGACCTGATCTCACTAACTATACACTCAACCAAAGTGTCTCATCTCTGCAGCTGCATGTCACCCCGTGTCTTTTGTCTAGGAAAGATAAAAAGCCACCATCATGATTATTCAGTTCGGCTGAACTATCCGCCGCGATGAGCTATTCATCACAGACCTCGCCTTTGATATTACTGATGCCAAAAACGATTACGATTCCTATTTAATAAACCGTCGCAGCTCTGTTTGGCAGTTGATATCTTGGCATATTTACATCTGATTAGCTCAGATGTAGGATGTGAACAGTTTCTTAGGGGTGTGAGAATGCCGTTGCCTAAAATTTATTTCCGTCCACAGAATGGCCACAAGCCCTTTAAGTGCCTCTCAGGGATGGAGCCATATTCTGAAACACATGAGGCCTGTCTTCTGATCTGTGTTGGAAAGTGAATTAGTGAGCTGGATTCTAAAGCCGGTGATGGCGACGGGCTGAGGGCAGTGATTTGTTGGCAGCGTATATTACAGCCCACAGTCAAGGAGGTGGGATCAGAGAGCCGTGTGTGTGTGTGTGTGTGTGTGAGGGATGGGACAGAGGGTCTTATCACTCAGTGTTTACTCACAGTAAATTGAGTTGAAATAATAGTCTTTCTCTGAGGTCAAACAATGGAGCGGGCTGTGGGCCGAGGGCTCAGGCTGGTGCAGAGCTGGCCTGCGCCACTTCAAAATGAAAGGCTGAGCCCGAGGCCACGGAGGGAGCTGGGGGGGGGGGGTCCTTTATGTGGACAACTACACCAGTCACGGAGCAGACACCCCTCTGACAGGCACCTGGGTCGGGGAACGGGAACAGCAGAGCTGGGGGTGGAGTGATGAGGCCTCGGGGCTCTGTCATTAGGTTGCTGGTGGAAAGGAAGATGACTGCCCTGAGGACAGAGATGCGACAGGTCTCAATGGGATGGCGAGCACGAACTCTCGCTCTCCTGGGTCTGCATTGGGACTGGTGGGACGTGTCGGTCTGTTAACCCCCTTCCCCTATCTCACCTCTCTGTCATAACCTCTGGCTTTGGCCAAGCCAGGTCTCTAACCTGCTGAGAGACAGAGTGAGTGAGCAGTGGGCAGGGAGCGTGTCCGTGTACAGACCCTCCTATGCTATTGTTTGTGCATGCGTGTGCTTCAGCTGCATCCGTGCTCTGCCTCTTCCCCTTCATTTATCATTCTGCAACATAAAGTGCTGCCACAGCGTTATAGAAACAGCTGCTTTTTTCAGCCGGCCACAGAGAATGGGCTGCTCCTCAGCAGACAAAGACACTCCTGGACCCAAAGAGAGTGTAAAATTGGAGGGTGAATGCAAACCTTTTTCTCCTGCTGAGAGAGCTGACAAAGGGTGTCACTGTGGCGGGAGACACTGCCACCGCATCTAAAGACAAATAAGGATCCATATCGGTCGAGTCAGGAGTACAATTGGAGCAGGGGCACCAGTAAGATCGGTCTGGTTCACTTCTACATATGCATAACTACAGCTGCCGTGCATCATTTCCTCTTGAGAGTTCATACCAGCCTATTTAATCAGGCCCTAAATGAATAAATCATCAGAGTCAAGGCATCTGTATGTATTTCTCTGCACTTCAGCTCAGTACGATGTCAGGTTATTGAGTCCAGAGCCAAAGTGAAAAAAATAAACCGTGTCAGGGCTCTGTTAGGGGTCATAATGCAGTCACTGAAGGGCTGAGACCACTGAGCTGACTCAAGGTGAGCGCCGCAGGGCCATGCAGATACATTTGTGGGGAGCATGGACGTGCCGTGCCATGCTTCGCCATTCCACCCCAAGCCTTGAAGGCTCCACGTGGAGCGAAGGGAATTTTGTCTAACCTGTTCTCTTCCAGCTGGAGAGATGATTTTACACTCCGCCAACCACATGACAGAGAAACCGTAGAGTGCGACTCCGTGTGTGGGTGTGTGGGAAAAAAAAACTGAGGAAAGCGGAGAAAAAGAGCAGCAAGGGCATCAGCACACACCTGTACCAGACGCCCCCCCCCCCCCCCCCGGGGGAAAAATGCAGCCTTGAATACTTTAAAGACATGAACAAAACAGTTTCACAGTAACTTTAGTGGATACAGCGAAGAGAGAAGTTCCCTTTCAAGATCGAGCACACAAATAAAGCAGGTTGCAGCAAGTACAGACAATTCATTTATTGTTCTTCTGAAGCAAAACAAGACAGAGACAGCACGATTTGACTTTGTGTGTCTCGACACGCTTGTCTTGACCTGTGGTCTTCCTCGGTACAACCCATTTTCTTATTTTGTTAGAACATTTTCTTTTATACTTGATTGTCCTGCACTGAAAACAGCCTGTTTATAGTGGAGTAAAATAGCTTCTGTCAGTGTGATACGGGTAATTCATCCTTTAATTTCATTATCAGGAGAACTTTGCTGTTCTGGCTTTCAGGTTTGAGCTCCACAAACTGTTACGGTGTCATTTTTATGGTTTAATGTTTGATATAACTAAATCTACTCTTCTCCAGCTTTATTAATCTGAGTTATAAATATAATTATGTAGCTTTTAGTTCCCCTGATGTATCTGCCCTGGCAGAGCTGCTTTATATACTTTAAAGTACTTCTATTTCTTCAGGTCAGAGGTAATGAAATGAATCATCTCAGCTGAGATTCATCCTTATGAGGACATCTACTCGTCCAGTATGAATCCATCATTTTTATATCTCACTCCCTTGCCCAGGCCGGACACGTTTAAATCAGTCTAAATGTAAAATGAGGTTTATTTTAAAAAAGGAAGAAGCAGACCTTACAGCCTGCTGGAATGTGTAGGTGGTCCCACTGCTGAGGGTTTCTGGTGAAACAGCAGGTTTCTCGGTTTGCTCTGTGGTGTTTGTGCGCCCCTCTGTCTGTTTGACACATTCCAACACCGCACCCCTCTCCAAGGCTCCTAACTACCAGCCCGTCGCCATAGTTACCACCATACATCCATGCCAGCTCTTCACACTCAAAGACATATTTGTTTGGCTAGTGTAGCTTCGTTCCTGACAAAACAACCACAGCTTTTTAGCATAACACCTGCTAATCTTGGGATTTAGCTCTTTGAAGAGGATTGCTGATCAGATATTCAAATATATTATTTGAATGCTAAGCCCAATGTTAATCCCTGGCCTTGGGTCTTAAAGCATCCTGTCTTTTTATAACTGTGTTTATTTTTCATTTGCTTTCTCAAAGCCCCCCCCATCCCCCCTTTTGCCCTCAGAAGGTGCATCAGATGAGAAGAAGGATGGATGTTTTTAAAAGATGCAGCAATTTAAAGCATCAGTGAGAAAGTCAGGTTTTTATTTTCTATTCTAAAATAGTTTGTAACAACTGCTGTGGTTCCACTGCATATCAGTCAGATGATCTACCGTAATCCATGAAGCGTTTGTTCTCTCACGTTTAAATAATTGCGTTTACGTCAGGCCGGCTTCTTCAGGTGGGAAAATGTTTTGGGAGTATTTGTTTTTGGATTAAAACATTAATAATATGACAAAAGCATAAATACACAATCATTTAATTTCCTGTCAGCATAAAAAATGCAAAACGTTCTTCTTTTTTTTTTTGTCTTTTTCATTTATTTATTTGGAACACTGTTAAAAACAAAAATGTAACATTTAGCAATACATCTTTACATTTTTATTTGACCAACCTGGTACTTTTTATTTTCTTATTTATGTTATTTAACTGCTTAATTATACTTTGTATATATTTTATTTTTTTAATCAAGTTCAGTGCATGCTTTAATCTGGACTAAATAATCCTTGGTACCATGTTTTACCCGTAAAAATGTTTTTGATGCAAATTAAGTATAATAAATTCTACTTGATTCAGTAATTTTTCCCTGAAGAAAACAAAAATCCCAGGATTTTTTTTTTTAATTTGGAGTTTTCCCAGCCTATTTTAAACCAATCAACCTCAGGAATGAAAAGAAAAATAAATTGCAGGACTGAAATTTACACTCTGGACCTTTTCCTTTTCATGAGTGTGTATGTGTGATATAATATTTAGTTTCTTTCTTATTTCGTATTGTTAATTTGCTAAATGTGGGTCTGGATGCTAAATATTAGCAGCAGGAACTATCGGATGGTTGACCCATTGTTTTAAAATATATGTAAATCTGTAAATACGTGTCTAGTAGAAACTAAAGTAAATTAATGAAAACCAAACATTTACATTGGAGGAAAATTCTGCGAACTTTTCTGATGTTGAAAGCTTTCTGCACATATGCCTCTGCAGTCAACTATGTTCTATATGTTCCGTCGTGGTGTCTTCTGTCACAGTTAATCAAGAGCGGTGAGTTCACAAACACATGAATCCTGATCTGGTGAACAACCTCTAATTCCTACTTGCCTCGCATGCTCTCCTTCCAAACTCATTTTGGGCTTAGAGTGAATCTCTGTTAAATAAACAGAGGCCCCTCATCCAACAATCCTCCGTCACAAGGATCTCCTGATCATCTCTGCCCATTAAAACCTGCGCAAACACTTTAGTTCACACCAATATGCCAGAGATTGATGAAGGAGAGAAAAGGGGAAGGGCTTTTTTCTCTCTTTCAGACGCTCCCAGATTGTCTTTCTTTCTCCTATTCTACACTTTAATCCAGTATGTTTCAGTGCTGGTAAACTTCTCAAGATGGACATTGCTTGGCTGCGGGTGGAAAGGGGTCAAGCTCTGCTGGCCTCTGCACAGAGTTGTGGAATTTTTCATTAGTGCACAGCTGGGTCACAAGTGGCTCCAAAGCCGTCTTAATATTGTGTAGGCCCACAGATTAGGAGCGGAGAAAGGAAGCCAAAGCGTGATGCTCTCCACCGGACCCTGTCTTTGCATATTTGCTGACTTGTGCTTTAGAACACCTCATATTACTGTTTGTTTTATTTCTTAGACCAAGAACCTCCAGGTCAATAGTAATTATAAAGCCCTCCAGTCCAAATGTTGTTTTTTAACTGTTCCACCGCCGATTCAAGATGAGTCCATTTGGGTTTTTTAGGATAAAGATAGCATGATTTATTATTATTATTATTATTATTATTATTATTATTATTATTATTATTATTATTATTATTAATTTTCTTTTACCTGAAAAATCTAATCATAACTGAATCAATGTCAGGATGCTAAAGTGAGCCATATTTGTGTTTTAATCAGTAACAGATGTCCTTTAATAGATTCCTTTATAAATTAAGTCAGTTAAGTCATGTTTGTGTTTGAAAGAGCATTTTAGTATTATAAACATATCTGATGAAGACCTCTTTATTTATAGGAGCGATAAAAAGGGCGATCCCCAACATTATTGTTAAATGATTAGATGCATTTTCAGCAAGCAGCAACCAAATATGTAGGATTGGAAGCAAACTATTACCCAATAATGTCTTTACAGTCATAATTTCAGTGCGGAGGCTGTTGCCCAGAGAGTGCGACCATGCTGTTTGTTCTTGGCTTTTAAAACTGAGCCTAAATGTGATGTTGCACTCATTTTACATACTCGGGAACAGCAGCTGTCCAAACAGCCTGGTGTGTGCCTGCCTGCTTACTCTTGTATTTAGATGTGTACTTAGCCTCCTCCACTGCCCGGTACACTGTCCTTTTCACTCTGTGAGCTTTGTTCTACCTGTGTGGCTGCAGAGGATTATTTCCATGCTGTTTTCCTGTAGCCACTCATTAGGAAGAGACGTGTGAAGAAGAAGCAATGGAGTGACTGATGCTGCGAGACTCTTCTCCTGTCGCTGTTGAAGATCTGCGTTCACTTCATCGTGTGTGTCCTCGTATTTCACGTTGCTGACACCAGTTTGAGTACAGAAATGTTTACTTTGTTTAATGTTCGGTGTAGATTTTGTCATTTTTATTCAAAAGTAAATGTTTTTTGCATGTTTTCCTTCTTCCTTGCATTTCATTCATGTGATGAAGAATCTGCAAAGCCTGGGAATGAGATCGTGGTTAGTGATTCGCTTTGCAGCTACAGATCTGCTCATCTGGATGTCTGTCCTCTTGGAGACCGGGTTCATGAGTTACACATTCCAGCACACAGAAAGAAAGGGAACAGTGGGATAGATGACCCTGGATACTTGTGATCACCAGCATTGTTCTCCGGCTTTAGCACTGCTCCGTTCAGCAGTTCTTACTGCTCTGCTCCCTCTGAGGGGCAGAGCAGGTGCATATGCACACTCCAACACGTCGGACAGGACCATGCTATTATCTTTGCTGCACCACATGCTTTTAGCTCGTCTCATTTCTCCCCTGTGAGCTCGCAGGGAGCCGGTGCTTCACTCTCAACACGGGGAACCGGCAGAACCCTGTGGCCAGAGGCTGTGTGACGAAGAAGGCACCTTTGGGCTATTAGTGTGTACACATCTCCTGTTAATGTGTTTTACTTTTACCTGCTGGGAGTTTAATTAAAAAACAAAGAGCCTCAATTTAAAGGCCATTATTATGCTAATGTAGTAAGCAAGGGATGGTGATTAAGCAGCTTTTAGAGCTGACTGGAGCTGGCCCTTGGGAGCAGAAGGATGGCACTTTTTATTTGGCTTCATTACTCTCCATGAATCTGTGCTCCAAAGAGAAATGCTGATACAATGAAAGCAGGTCAGCCTATGAGATATCTCATACAGACAGCATCATCGCTACTACTGCTGCTTTTCACCCAGGTCTAAAGATGTTGCTGTAGAATGACTATTTGCTCTTATACACACACAAACCTGCCGCTTTGATGAACAAGCCTCCTTTTTTTTCTTTTTTTAAAGAAACTGCTTACCGTATATCATCTGAGCCTCTGCAAGCAATCAAACACTTGTATTAGCAGAAGGCAGGCTCCTATTTTTAGGGGATTGTGGTCAACATTCAGCGCCTGCTGCATGCAGGAACAACAGAGAATACATAACAAAGTAATTTTCATGACGCTGAGACGCAGTTGAAGAGGTTTTGTTCATCCACGTGAAGCAAAACATCTGGGGATCAAATGTTTTCCCTCCATAGCTTTAGATCTGCGATGGAGCAATTTTCACACACACACACACACACACACACACACACACACACACACACACACACACACACACACACACACACACACACACACACACACGCACGCACACGCACACACGCACACACACACACACACATACGCACGCACGCACGCACGCACGCACGCACACACACACACACACACACACACGTACGTGGGAGGAGCTGAGAAGTGGCTGATCGACAGTTTGGAAATCCCTGCTGGGAATGAGCCAACAAAACAAAGCAGGACTCCACCTGAGAAAAGAGCGTTTCAATGAACAAAAACATCAGGTCACAAAAATTCAGTTTTGTTGCAGAGAGAAAAAAAAGGACAATTTTAGATTTTGTCCCAAAAAACAAAAACAAAATAGATTACATGTTATATGTTGATTTTTACACCCTGCGATGAACTGGCTCTCTGTCAGGGTGTACCCCGCCTGATTGCCCATTGACCGCTGGAGATAGGCACCAGCCCGACCGTACGTGGACAAAGCGGGTTGAGACAATGGATGGATGGATATTGATTTTCACCGCAGAACAATATTATTAGAAACCCATTTTAATCATCCACAGTAGATGTTTTGAGGTACGTAGATGAGATTTACACTGAGGATGCTGCTATGGAAGCAGCCAAAAGCAGATTTATTGTTTTCTACAAAACGCCTCGTTTTTCAGTAAAAAATCAAATGATTTAATCTCACCCAGAATTCTGAGATACACTACAATAAAAACAAATGATATCATGAATACAGAGTGTGTGCTTGTGATAAAATATTTCCAAAATGTATCTAGGAAATGTATTTTGACTTTTCTTCTCAAAATTAAGATTTTATTCTAGAAATAGTGCCTTCACTTTTTTTTAAACTTTAATTTAATTCAGCGTCCTTCATCTTCTTTCTCTTTCCGGCAACATTAATATGCTATTAGCTATTAGTCTTAATGTTACACAGGAATTTATATTGTTAAACAGGTGTTGAATACACAGGTGTAAGTAGTCATGTAGTTTTATTAATGTTAAGATTGATGTATGAAATAAATCAAATCTTTTTTCCTCATCTTCTGGGAAATTTCCCATGTTGTAACAGCAAAGGTCTTTCTAGTGATAAACAGCAGAAAAGTACTACATAAGAGCAGCAGAATGGCAATAATTCACACACATCAAAAGAATAAAAATACTTCGAGTAACATTAAAATCACAGGAGATTAAGCTTCTGTTTCTCAGGCAAACAGCAAATAATTTTCTGAACAGTAACACAAGAACATTGGCTGTAATAGCGCTAATTTGATTGTTTAGAACATAAATAGCTGTAATTTTGCACGTTAGCTGCTATGTTGTTTTCAGTCAGAGGCTGACTTGTCTGACAGCTGCTGAGAAAAAGGACCTGCATTTCAGCGTTTATGTAAATCTGGAACACTTTTATTTCAAGCTAAAGATTCTTTCTTTGATGAATTAAGCCTTTCATTATTATTTATCTTCTGATTGATTTATGCATTGAAATCCAGTTTAGATGATATAAACGTTATCTAATCAACAGTTTTGGCTGAGGTTCTACTAATTCCTTATTTTGTCTGTAAAATTTTAATTTGCAAAGCAGCTAAGTCTGATAAACACGTCACGGTGTTTCAAAGTTAAAGAGGAGTCGCACAAAAAGACACAATTTCTCTCTGGTAAAAACTTTCATATTCAAATATTTCACTGATGGATATGCAGTTATATTGTTTGTAGTCCAACCTAGTTCAATTATTAGATTTATATCAAAACATCCAAACTGTGCGGATGCTTTAACAACTCAAGTTTTTATCAACTTATCTATAAAAATCTTTTTTGGGGTGTGTTTTGCCTCTAACCTGCCTGACAGGCCTGAGTGGCACGGCTGCAGGTTTCCTGCCTACACACAAGAGCCCATCTTCAAAGTAACAGCTTCCAGCTGCAGCTTAGATAATCTCACCCTCTCTGTCTTTGAAGGGATGCGGTGACATAATGGCCCTGGCTATTCTTCTCCTAAATTGTTATGGTATTTCTCAGAGTGTTGTTCAAAAGCACAAAGGGGGAGTGGGTGAGGCAGTTGCACATGTTGCTAAATGATTATCAAGCGTCACAAGCAGCCTCGTTACCTCACCTCTAACCCTCCGTCTTGCTCTACTTGTTACTCGTCCCAGCCCGTCCTCCTGATGCAGCAGGAGTTTTAATATGAGGCCTGTAGAGGAGGAATCATTGGCAGCATGTGGTGGGAGCTTAAGGTGTTGTCACACTTTGAGTTGCATTTAATCTGTTGAAAGGAGAGTGCACAAGTCTCTGGAGTACCTGGAAAAAATGGGAAGTGGAAGCTCCGACGTCCCTCAACCGCACTTTCTGCAGCTCAGTTCAGCGAACGTAAAAACACTCTGTTGGTTTTTTTTCTCCATTATGCTTTTTGGTGTTGTTCCCATCTGCTTTTTGTGGATTTTCTGTAGCATTACAAGCCTCAGCAGTGTGATAATCTGCCACAGAGTGGGAGAGACAACAATAGATGATGTAGGATAGGGCAGACAAGGGATTACAGGTATGTGCACATAAGATTAAAACACAGGAACGTAATGATTCCACTGGGATGGAGGCATGTGCTGAGATGGGCTCTTTTTTTCATTCATTTCTGAATCCTGTTCTGGGGGGGCCTGAGTAAATATTGACAGGTCTCTGCTTGAGATGCGGCCATTGATCCACGTAGGAGGGTCTCATCGCTTGATCTGTGCGCTCAGGTGTGGGAGGAGGAAAAGCAAAAGCTGGGATGAGAGCTGTCACGCTGGTGGTCCCCTTTGTGCCGCCACATGCAGACTCGCTTTGCCGATCCAACACTGGGCATCGTGTTGCATCGGTCGAATTTTAGATGAAGTCTTGGTGTTGCCGGGGTCAACCAGGAGAGACTGTAAATGATTACTTGATTCACTTTGAGTCGTATTCAGTCAGCGTCTCTGAAATCTCTGGTGCAGTCTGTTCTAACGGCATCGCCAGCTCCTGTTCATGTGTTTTTCTTTTTATAAAATCATGGTTTACATCTCCCTCTCTGTCTCCCGTCGGCGTGGCGGCCCAGCAGCCTGCTCCACAAACCACTAATCAGGTAATGTTGGGGAGGTTGAATGGCGTGCCTTCCCCCCGGTCAACCTTCACTGCTCACACAGTGGTGTTGTTTTAAAGAGCATTCTTTAGCAGCTGAACTTGGAAAGGTATTAAAGTGGGATTAGGCTCCTCCACAATCCACTGCTTGTGTCATTCAGGGAGTTTGTGTTCTCTTCTCCCCGCTGCCACCTCCCCACTCCTCCTCTGTTTGATTGTGGCTAGCCGCAGGAGTGGGACTGACTGTGCCTTTCAAAGGAGAGGGGTAGGGTTAAACCCCTAGTCCACTGCTCCCTGCTAATTCTCCTTGTTCCTTAGAGAAGGATTTACTTCTGCTGCCAGCTCCTCAAAGGCCCTCTCTGCCCATCCGAAAAGTCGGCGTTGCCTTCCTGTGGAGGTGTGGTTGCCATAGAAGGGGCGTCATGCGTGGCTATTCCATCTGAACCCCGCTGAGAATGGGGAACGGAGACTGAAAACAGGCCGAAAGTCCGGATTAGACCCGGGGACAAAGCAGGACAGGAAGATTCCAGAAGGGACGAATAGGAATTACAGCAGCAAAAATAATGCAAAGTGACAGAGAGGGGAAATAGAAAAATAATGGCTTACAAGATTAAACCTGGCAAGGAGAAAGAAGAAAGGAAAGAGGGCTGAATGAGAACGTTTTCATCTAGATGAGAAGATTTGAGAGAGAGAAAGCGAGGTCGTAGGTGAATGCAGAGTCCTGGACGTATCAAAAACACTCTAACAAGTCATTTCCGCAACCTTCTGCTCTCTTTCTGAGTCTAAGCTGCCGATCATTAGCTAAACATTAGAGTCAGAGCTGGGAACTTGTCTTGACAGATTCATCACCTCCTTCCCTGATCCAGCACATCACGCATTAATCCTCCCAAAACTCAGAGACAAGTTCCTGAAATCTCACTTCTTTTACATGCAGGAATTTATCTCCCTTTTATTGCCGTTTTTATAATTTAATTTAGTCTCTTTTCCTTTTATTGACCTAAACACAGTAATTTGTTTAGACGATAAATCCAGGTTGGCGGGCCACTCCAATGAAAACCCGGCACGTTTGAGAAACATGCCAACATTTCTCTTTCAAGGGATTATCCTTGAGGTTTTTCATAGTTCAGCAATAATCTTCTTAACTTATTGTAATAAATAAAAGATTAAAGGATATTTTGAACTCTGAGACTGCCAACTAAGACATCTCTGTTGTTCTGCTTCTGTGTGATGAAAAAGAGATGCTGTGTTTATCTCCAGCTGACAGACTCTGGCTGTAATTTTGACTTCAGCTGCTCTAAATCCAGAAAGCAGTAAATCACTTATTAACGGTTGTGCCGTAATTTAAATAACATAAAGTGTAGCTCTCCTGATTCTGATCTGATCAGCAATTATTTTAGGAAGCTGCCGAGTCAAGAACAAAAAGCACACGTACAGCTGCTCACACACGTGTGAATACACACAAACACACACATTATCAGGACTCAATCAGCACCTATAACAGCATTAGCATAACAAAACCACCCTTTGGTTCCCCAGCTCTCATATTTACACATTATATTCATCACTATCGTTCATCCCTGTCGCGATGATGTCAATTGCTCCTCTCACTGTCTCCCTCACAATGAAATAGATGTTCACCACAAATAGATAGGCGGTTGCCAGCTGTCTTCCAGACCAGGGCAAACACAGAAGCCACTAATAAATCCAGCTTTACGGCTGGACAAGATCAACCACACTCCCTGCCTTCTTGCTCCATTTAATGTGGCTTCTTCTGAACAACAGAGGATGAATTAAAAGCCTCTCCGTCGCCAATAAAACAATGCAAACATCTTCTCTGAAAGGATGTATAAAAGGAGATGGAGGTGTTGTCAGGGAAATGGGGATAGAGGTGGTGCTGCAGCGTGGAGGCATGAGATGAGATATGAGCCGTGAATCACCGTCTCTGATATGGTATCTGATGCATACAGAGCAATAGGGATATGAAAGGATGCAGTCATTTCCCAACAAAGGCTTGATGCTTGATTGGGATTGTCAGATTTGGAGATCACAGAACCTGATGCGGCCTCTTTTTTTGCAATGAGGGGGGCATTTGCAGAGGGCTTTGGGTGCCCATGACTAAACTCACTCAGGACTGGTGCAGAGCTGGACCCACCCTGAAATTTTAACAGATGAGTTGTTGCCAAAGGAGTCACCTCTCTGGCTGCCCAAAGGGTCAATGAGCCAACTTCAAAACCCCCTTGATGGGCGGCTAAAGCTCCAGTGGGCTGTGGCAACAGACCATTAAAGAAAAAAAAACTTAAACTTACTCCTTTGTCCTGCTTCAAACAGCAACATTTTATTCACACGCCTCCTCTTTTGCCACTTTTTAGGTTATTTGCGACCAAGTGCAGCGGCTGCATGGAGAAGATCGCCCCGACGGAGTTTGTGATGCGAGCTCTGGAGTGCGTTTACCACCTGAACTGTTTCTGCTGCTGCGTGTGCGATCGCCAACTCAGAAAGGGCGACGAGTTTGTCCTGAAGGAGGGTCAGCTACTTTGCAAGATCGACTACGAGAGGGAGAAGGACTTACTCAGCTCAGTCAGTCCAGATGACTCAGACTCAGGTGAGCCCTCTGCACCCTCTCACACAGGAGCGTGAACAACACCATGGTGCCACCGTCACATGGCACTGAGGTGTTGTATTTAGTCAGCCAACAGAGACGTGCTTCATGAGGAATCCAAATAGAAACCTCTTTATTATTTTAGTATTTAAAGAAACAGATTGTTTTCTGAGAGACTGAGGACCTCATGGACATTCTGTGAGGTTCAGACTCTGTTAGTCGCTTTCCAACCCTTGGTTTTACATTAACGCGAGCCAGCGGCGTGGGCTTTTAAAACAGTAGGAAGAGGAAACAGGCTGAAGCCAAGACACCCCGTATTAAAGATGCTCTGACCATTGCTGGATGCTACACATGCGTGGGCTGGATCTGGTGCTGGAAATAACTAAATTACTGTATCATGATGAGTGACAGAGGGATTTCTGCACTAAGCCTGCACCTCCACTCGTACCAGCTCTGGAGCTTCTCGCCTATAGGCTGCACACACAGCGCAGCATCTCGCCAAGCCTCACTGTTCACCACCATCTGGCTTACATTCAAACACGCACAAAAGCGGAATTTGTCAAATACATCTGTGCCTGTGTCAACTTTTGTCAACTTGTGGGAATATTTGCTCTGTAGCTCCCCCCCCCCCCCCCTAAACCACCTTACTTTGTTTGCTAGCGTCCCAGAGCATCACTCACATCTTTGCACGTCTCCAAATTTGCAAGATGTAGAAAATGTCGGCATGAGCAGAGGTTAACCTCGGCGTGTTGGAGACGAAGCGTAGGTTTTTGGTGGAGAAATGTAGACAGACATATCAGAACCAGATGACGGGAGACACTGAGGCATCTTGTGCGAGCGGCTGCTTTCAGCCGCTAGACCTCAACAACGTAGAGATATGTTAGCAGCAGCACTGGTTTGGGTTTGGAAACACTTGTTTTCATCTCCAATAACTGATATTTCTGGATAAAGCTGTCTTTCTTAGGTTAAGTTCATGTGATTTTGTGGGTTTTGTGAGAAGTGTGGTTGAAAAGTGCTGCATATATTTTACAATTGTGTGTTCTCAGATAGATATGTTTAAATTTGAGATGATTGGAAAACCTCAGTCCTGTAAAGGTAAAAGAATGTTTCTGAGGGCTACAACAGAAGTAACCTGCTCTTTATCTCAGTCCTGATCTATTTTTCTTATCTGAGAGTGATTTTGTTTAAATGAGGCAAAGCTGGGAGCAATAAAACACTAATGACACAGAGTCCGGCTCAGTGACAAATGGACTTACTTCACCGCGCTCTCCACAAACCCAGTCGTCTCTTTTTATAATAAATTGGTAGCGAAGTATGAAAAACACATGTCTGCTTTTATTGGACATTTGTGCTGCTTGGATGTCAGAGAACATGGAGGGTAACAAAAGATGTTTATCAGAAGTCTGGTGCCAAAGAAATGTCTCCTTCTCCAGAGAAAAGCGATGATGAAGAGCTGGACATCAAACCAGAGAAAGGTATTGGAAGCCAAGGGAAGGGGGATGATGGGAAGGATCCACGGAGACCCAAGAGGCCGCGAACCATTCTGACCACTCAGCAGAGACGGGCCTTCAAGGCCTCCTTTGAGGTGTCCTCGAAGCCATGCAGGAAGGTAAGACAACGCTCGTATAATCAGCTGCAGCAGAATAAGCTCTTGTTTTTACATTTGTTCTTTTGTTTGGGGTAACAGGGATTTAGAGCCTGACCACCAGCCTTACGGTAGTTTGACAAATAAAAGCCTTAAATTAAAAAAAATGTCCCCCCACCTCCGAGCGGAGCTTTGAAGTGTCGTGCAGCATTCTGTTCTATGTTAACTGAGGCAGGCTGCTGTAACAGAGTCCGTCTGCAACGAATGTCACACTGAGACAGGAGACCTGCCTGCACAGCCAGGGCTTTGAAAAGCCAATAACCAAAAGGAGATCCAGAAGAGCGCCTCACCGACCAAGCTCACATAGAAAACAAATCAGAGGCAGTCAGACTGTTACAGAACGTGGGACATATATCAAAGAGTTTCAGGTACAATGGATGTTTTTATATTGTGATACTGAAAGTATTTTTTATGTCTTCAGGTGAGGGAAACACTGGCTGCAGAGACAGGACTCAGTGTTCGAGTGGTCCAGGTGTGGTTTCAGAACCAGAGAGCGAAGGTAAAAGCAGAATCCTACATGTGTCCTCAGAAAAGAAACAGCTTTGTTCCATTTCAGAGTCCAGCCAATAAATTCTGGTGTGTTAAATTTATCACTACATTCCTCTCAGAAATGCACAGAACCAAGCGAGGAGCTGCAAATCTAGCTTAATCTCACATTAAATGTGTACGCCCTCCTCTTTTTCTGATGATTATCTCCCAAAAACCTTTGATACTTGACAACGAAGTGCACTCAGACGGAGATTTCATGTGGTTCACTCAAGGGTGAATGGCGAGGCGCATCCTTTTTAAATTAAAGAGCGCATGTTAGTTTTGGGAGTTTTTCACAACTTTGACTCCTTCGTTTCAGATGAAGAAGTTGGCGAGAAGACAGCAGCAACAACAAGAACAACAGAATTCCCAAAGGCTCGGCCAAGGTACGACCTGCCCAGCGCTGAGCGGTTGTTGTCTCAGACAGACCTGGAAAAATAGAAATGTTTCTTGGTTTGTGGACTTTAAAAGAGGTTTTAATGTGTTTTTAGTGGGCCAGAAAAGCGTTCAAGTTCCTTGTCTTAAAATGGTTTAATCCAGCCTGGCAAGCAATCCTATATATGAGGATATGTAGCCCGGCCACGGTCCACTGATGGCTCTCAGTCATGAGGCGGGATCTACGGTTGTCTCTGCATGCCATTGGATAACAAACAACGTGACATACTCACTGCTATGGATGTCAGTCAACAGGGCAGTTTGCCATTACATTGTGGAAGAACTGCTCAAAATGTTAAAAAGCATTAAATAATACATAGTTTTTCTAATAAATGCACTGTGATCGGCTAGCCACAGTGCTGACCGGAGCTGTGAGGTTGCAATGGAGCGTTGCTAGAACGTCAATTTTGCTTCAACAAATGACGTTCTCAATTCTAGGCTAGGTTTAATCAGACCAGAGATGTGTACCTCTACTTTTTGATCACATTTGTGTCCACTAATTATAATAAATACTAAATATGTCAATGAGAAAACAAGAGAAGGTGGAATTTGGACAAAAACAACAACAACAATCTACAGACATAATTTAGTGAAACCGCTGGAAAGGGAAGGGGGGATGGTTTCTGATGAGGAAGCTGCAGGAGCTTTGCTAACCAACAGGAGTGTTTGCAAAGGGAATCGAGGGAGAGGCTGCAGGGAGAACCACTATAGGTTACCATGGAGACACAGGCATGTGATCCAGGTATTTGAAGGTTGTTGGAGCTTTCTCACAAGCACACCCCCTCTTAAAGCTGATCACGTTGTTTCCCCCTCATCATTTGAAGTACATTTTCTGTAATAGTTCCTCCATGTGCTCTTATGGCCTTTGCAGAGGTGATGTCTAATCGGATGGAGGGGATGATGAACTCTTTCACACCGCTGGCTCCGCCACAGCAGCAGCTGGTCGCCATGGATCAGAACGGTTACAGCACAGACCCGTTCCAGCAGGGGCTCACACCCCCACAGATGCCGGGGGACCATATGAACCCATATGGTGAGCACTCACACACAAAACATCTACATGCCTGTGTCCCTTGATCAACCCCATAGCTCCTCATCATGGGACGTGCGCTCCGGCTGCAGCTCCCTGATTTAAGATGCTCCCCGAGTGGAACGAGCAGCTTCTCCTCCCACATGAGATAACACAAGTGTCCTCATAAACTCTTGGGGTTTGATGTGCCATTCCAAATGTTTAATATGGTTTCCACTCCTCGCCTCCACTTCTAAGACATGCCATGTTACTGATGATGTTTCCTAATGGTGGTCGAAGCATGTGGTCCGTGTGTGAGCTAGTAGATCAAGACTCTGATTTCTGTTTGACACAAGAAGGAAATAAAATACAAAGAAATATGGAAGGAGGGGGGGGGAAATATCAGTCAATCAAGAGTAAGTTCACAGGATGTAAAAGGAATAACACATTTCTGAGCAATGTCCTCAACATGTCCCAGCGGGACCATTTCCTGAAGTTCATAACTTCCTTATAATTTGCTTCCATTTAGTTCTTCTCAGTAGTAAGAAACCAAATCCCCCGTCTCATCACTCTCCTTTGGTTTGGGGAACAGAACAATATTGGCAAGGCATTAAAAGATATCTCTCAAAACACTGTCCCCATTTTGTGCAACACTATCATTAAGATCCAGAGTGTAATAAAGTTAACTATTCCCCCCAGAGAAATAACACATTGAGGTTTTATGAAAGGCGTAAACAGTTGCTATTAACCAGATCTTCCAGGAGGAGGCCCCTTGTTTACATGCTCCCTAGCTGTCTGCAATTGTCCCAGCGAGGGCAGCAAAAAGTGAGCTTTGATGATATCCAACAAAACTGTTCTCACAATTGTGATGACACAATACAGCAGTTTCTCCAAGTGACTATTAGTAATCATCATTTTCCAGCCCTGCTGTAAATCCCTAACACAAGACTGCAGTGATTGGTAGCCATACTAGCAGCATGTTATTTTTATTATTCCTTTAAATGACTCCTCTCCTCACGCACTCCCTTTCCAGGTAATGACTCAGCGTTCCATGATATAGACAGTGACACGTCCTTAACCAGCCTCAGCGACTGCTTCATGGCATCATCGGAAGTCAGCTCCATGCAGGCCCGCGTGGGGAACCCGATCGACCGCCTCTACTCCATGCAGAACTCTTACTTTGCATCGTGAAAAGAGCGGGACTCGAACGCACCAACGCAGAAATAAACATCCCATCTTGGCCCAGGGCACGATGGAGTTTCTACACTACGACGGACACAGCAGAAGAAACACACACACACACACACACCTTTCTTTGCAGAAGCTCATGGTTGTGAGTGGAAGTTTACTGAAAGATAGTCGAACCACTTGTAGGAGAGAAGAATCGACGGGAGACTTAAGTATGGTTAGAGATTAATTGGTAGGATCGCTTATTCTCTTCTTTGTTTACGTAAACAAGTATCTAGAAGCCACTGATTACACTCTCAAACCAAATAACACAGTGAGTTTATACAGTGCATGATCAATTGTAAACTAATACTTTTGTAAGCCCCGCCCCCTTCAACCACCCCGATTACAATGTGGTGTTTGGACTGTTTCTTCTTCACACTACATGGACTTCCATGATCAGCGATAGCATTTTCGATCACTTGCCATAGATTTAGATATTGTGTTAATAGTAAATAGATGCAGCATGTCTGCAAGAGTGACTGTACATTTGTGTGTGAGCGTTTGTGACGAGGAAGAACTGCTTTTAGGAGAAAATAAAAGTAGGTGGATGAGTAGGATCAGTGAACTGTACATAATTTCCCCAGGCTAATTGGATGTGCATGTTAAAAACGGAAAGCATTCTATTTATTTAACTATAACAGGCTCTTGAAGGTACATATTAAAAGTGAAAAGCTTTATTTAAAAAGGAGAGCTTTTTTTTGTTTTGTTTTGTTTTGTTTGTTGAACAGTTAGTGAGTTATTGAGCATCACAGCTCATCTGTATAACATTTTTAATATGAAGATTAACCTTTTTTTTCTCCTTCAGCCAAGCTGTAAATGAGCAAAGTTGCTATTTATTTCGTACAGACCATAAAAGCTTTTTGTTGTCATTGTCCAATGTGCTTTTCTCAAAATGTTAAAGTTGCTAATTGACCAAAGTTGACTGGTTTGATGAATAAATAATGTCTTTCACCTAATAACATGAAATAAACACCATCAGTGACCATTCACATGGTAAACATGTCAGTGGACTTTTGTGTTTAACTTTATTTTTGAGATTTGGTCCAGATTTTTAAGGTTCAAAAATATTTATTTGTATTTAATGCTGTTGTCTGCATAAAATCATTCCTTTGATTACCAATCCTGCCAGATTTTAGGATTATCTTTGAAACATGTCAGAGTATTTGTCAAGGCAGCAAATCCCACATGAACCTGTTTGACTCTGACATATTTGCAGCTTCACCATAACTCTTCTTTCCACCTTACGAGTTTCTTCCTCTGGCAGTTGACCTTAATACCAAAGCTTGTTCCTGCCCCTGTGTGTGTGTGTGTGTGTGTGTGTGTGTGTGTGTGTGTGTGTGTGTGTGTGTGTGTGTGTGTGTGTGTGGCTGAGACGGTGCGTTCTCCAAGGAATAAGTATAGCGATGAGGAAACATTTCATGCCGTGAGTGTGAAGTCAGGTGACATACCTACAGCTGCCCTAGCAGAGAACAAACCTCACCCACACCCTCAGGCCTCGTCGGGCGGCTGCTTGGAAGTACCATTTGTTATCTCCGTCTCTCTGAAAGCTATCACTGTGGTCAGGCAAGCTACACAGTCGTTGTCTATAGATCATGTGACCATGCCAGAAGTGTGTTCACATTGTTCCGTGTTATTGTGAATCACAATATTCCTTAAGTCATCGTCACGGAAAGGTTTGCTTGACTTGGCTGCTGTTCCAGAACCGTAGGTGCAGAATTGTTGCTGCATGTTGAATTTCAGGATAGCCACTCTTTCCTGATCTGCTGGTACAGAATCAGGAGGGTTGTTGCTAAACCTGCAGTCCTCTTTAACTTGAAGAAGCATATTAGTGTAAATGTGTGTGTATGTGTGTGTGTGTGTGTGTGTGTGTGTGTGTGTGTGTGTGTGTGTGTGTGTGTGTGTGTGTGTGTGTGTGTGTGTGTGTGTGTGTGTGTGATACAATGGACAGGTTTGCATCAGGTTTCTGGCAAATATGCGGATTAAAGTATAAAAGACTGAGTACACAGGCATGACAAAGACTTCCACTTACAGTAAACAAGGATGGGTCACCACACACATACACACACGTGTGTGTTTGCGAGGATCGGTAGCACAATTGGGTCATGCTTACCTTTCTCAGGAAGGACCAGGTGAGCTTACAGGAAGATGTGTAGGTGGAGAGTTGGACAGAATGTCCCATCACTGATATTTCTCAGGAAATAGAAACTTAAATGTTGAAAGCATCAAAAAAATGTATATCCTAGTGTGACGTACTGTTTAAAACTACACACTCAGAGGGACATTTGCATTTTTTAATGATGTTTGGGTTTTCCTTTTTGGCAAATCCCCAGTAGCGTAGGTTTTTGTTTGAGAGGGTTTGTCCTCATCCTTAAGCTCATCCAGAGTGTTGGGTCTTGCGTCTCTCAACTTTCTCTTCACAATATTCCACAGATTCTCTTTTTTATTTTATTTATTTTTTTAACGGTGTCCTGTGAAGCAAACAGAATTGATGTCTGAATGCTGGTAACAAGCCTTACAGATTTACTCTCAGGTGGAGCATCAAAGCATCTGCTTTTAATGTCATGCCTGATACTTAAAACTTTATTGTTATTGTTTTTGAATGCTTTGTAATTCCGACCAGACACGGAGTCAGAGGTGAAAGAGAAAGGAAAAGACAAAAGGTGGGGAGAGAGGGGGGAAGGGGGGGGGGGTGTCCCAAAAATAAACAATAATGAACAAGAGTCTGCTTCTAGACCTGCAGAAAGAGAAAGAATAGAAAAAAATGGGACACAACAATAATACATCAGGAGCAAGCTATCACTGTGTCAACCTGATGATGAAATATAAAATCAACATTGTTTAACTGAACAATCACACGAAAATAAATCATAGTGCATTTAGTGGCAACGACAGCCTTAAGACATGTGTTGAACGTGCCCAAGCCCATACTTTTGAGAGCACCATGTGAGCACCTGTGTGTGTACACGCGCTTGTTTATGTAAGATTTCTCTATAAAAGCATCCAATAGAGAGTGCGAGGGACCACAGATCTGTCCCCCAAAGATGTGTAGGAGACGGGGGGAGCTCCAAGTCCCAGAGATCCAGGCGCTGCCCCACAAACACAGGAACCACAAGGAGACTGCAACCACAAACACCCCCGCACCCCCTCGAGAGGCACAGAGGAACGCCCTGGGGGGCCACAACCAACAGCCGGCAGAGTCCCGGGAGATATCAGCAGCAAGCCCACAGGCTCACCTGCAGCCTCCCACCCCCTAGCCGGCCGAGCCCGGGACCCAGCGACTCGGGACCCGGGGCGACCACCCCCACCGGGGACCCAGCAGAGCCCATGGACCCAGACCCCACCAGGCCGCCACCGGGATTGATCAGGCAGACACCAAAAATCTTAAACCCCCTGACCCGAGAGCCATGAACACTCAGGCAGACCACGGCACCACACTCCACACCAGGTGTGGCAAGGGGAGGGGAGACGAAGATCTATATCATCAAAAGAAGTCCCAGAAGAAGAGAGGAGTCAAAGGCCCCACCTGACATATACAGTCATACACAAACACACTCACACACTCCCTCCCTCATGCTCACACATGCACATACAACCAAAGACTTACAAAAATGCACGCCGGACACCCACTCATGCTCCCCATACACACCCTATTCACTCTGGTCCAGCTACTGCTGCACATTGGGTACAACCATTACCGGTTACCAGAGTTTGACCCTTTCTGCTGGGGTGCTGATGAGCAGGCTCCCCCGCCCAATGCTGAGCACAGCAACCCACCACCCCAGACCCCAACCAGACCTCCCTCATAGCCTCCAGCCCCAGGAAGCCAAGCAATGACAGAGGTGTGCTAAGACCCCTAGTCTCCCTCCACCTGCTCCAATATAGTGTTGTGTGTTGATGAGGTGTATTCCATGGCTGTGGTGAGTGGGCAGTGCGAGCATTGTCTGGCCTATGCCAGCTGATGCACCACCCCACTTGCACCCACAACCCTCGGTGTCTACGTGCAGTTTAAAATTGGAAGTGGGCACCGGCACTCGGGAGGAGGCTGAGAAATCCCCCTGCCAAGTGCCATTGAATGTGCTCACTCCCAAGGCCCTAAGTGTGTGTTTGCGTGGAATGTCGCCAGTGGAAGTGTATAAGGTGCAAATAAAATTGGGAGGGCAGGTTGCCACAGGAATGCGGAAATGGGGTCCAACCCACACTCCCTGACTTGTCCAACCCACAAAGTCCTATGTGCATGTTTGTGTGATGATGTGAGGGAGCAGGAGGAGAAACATATGCGGGGATGGGGAGGAATGGCTGGTTGGGTTAGCCCTCCAGGGAGCCAGCTCCCCAACTAGTCCCAATGGGCACCTCTGTTGTCAAATTGCCACCCAGGGCATGGAGACCCCTGCCCATCCTGCCAGGGCCCAAAGTAGCAGCATTGCAGAGCCTCACAGAGTCCGAGGCCACCAACCCAGCCCCACCCCAGCAGAATATCTATGCCCATCCCTGCATTTGCACAACTTCCAGAATATATAAGACATAGGACATCCAGTTAAGGTTGGGTCCTCCCCCTCCCCTGTGATGGGACAGCAGAGGATTTAAGGTCTACCCGAGGCCCCTGAACTCAGGCCAGGTACTGCTGCATGTTCCTGCCTTCTTCCTGGCAGCATACATGTCAGGACCCAACCCCCAAGGGCCCGCCCAGATCCCCACACGGGGCCGGCTACCCCCCACACCCCGAGCCCCCAGGCCCCCACCCAGACCCGCCCAGGGGCAATGCAGCTGCCAGGCAGTGACCCATGGCCGCCGCCAAGACCTCCAAGGGGCCCCACTCACAACTGCCAGCAGTCCACCCCCCGAGGCAACCCAAGCACCTCCAGAGGGGGGCAACGCCCCCCCAGTCCCAGACAACCCCAGAGAACCCACCTCCAGGGAACATCCGGATACTCCAAACTCAGACCCTCCACCCCTCCACCCACATCATCCCGCAGGACAATATCAATGGTCCCCCATCATCGCTATGTGATGGAACTGATCAAAGGAGCCCAGAGAGATTGATTTGAAGTGGAAGCAGAGGCTAAATCAAGTGTAATATGATCTAACAAAAGATTTCTATACTGGTTAATGCAGAGTTTCTCTATTTTTCCAATTCAAGAGGATAGTTTTCTTAGCAATGCATTTGGCAGTCAGAACCACGTGAACCAAAGATGTTTCAATCGGGACATCGTCCAGGTTTCCCAGTAAACAAAGAGAGGGGGAAGTTGGGATATGACATTTCAGACATTTTGACAGATCCTCACATACTCTACCCCAAAATTCCTGGACAGGTGGACAGGACCACAGTGCGTGAATGTAATTGTCAGGAATGTTGTTTGTGCAGTGTGTACATGTGTCAGATGACACAAACCCCATCTTGACCTGTATAGTGTAATCTGTGTAGATTTTTGTACTGAATTAATTGTAAATTGGGGTGTCTGATCATTTTAAAAGTTTTTAAACAAGTTTGGGACCTGAAGTTCTGGTCAAAGCTGACTGATAGATTCACCTCCCATTTTTCAATAGGGATTGCAATTTTATCGTCTATTTTGGACAGTGTCTTATTAACTTGAGACAGTAGTTTGGGGGGGTTGAGATTATAGAAGTCAAATACCCTTGGTGGTGTTTGTAATTCTATTTTATTGAGCTTAAATTTTTGTTTGACTACAGATTTAATTTGGTGATATTCTAAAAAGCTATTCTTATCCATTCCAAATTGGGAGACTATTCGATTAAATGGGATGAAGTCCAATCCTTCATATATGTGTTCCAGGTATAGGATCTCCTTATTTTTCCAGTCCGGAAGGTTCATCATTTGGTTATTTTGCAAAATATCAGGATTATTCCAGGTAGGTGTGCGTCTGCATGGTACTAGTGAAGACTCTGTTATTTTGAGATATTCCCACCATGCTGTCAGAGAGGTGCTCATACTAATACTTTTAAAGCTTTCATGTTTTCTTATGCTTGAGCTAATAAATGGTAAGTCTGAAAGCTCTATCGTATTGCAAAGTGTCTGCTCTATATCTAACCAGTACTCATCTAGTGGGTTATCTTGCAGCCATCTTGGTATGTATTGCAGCCTGTTGGCTAAGAAATAATAATAAAAGTTGGGTAAATCCAGTCCTCCTCTGTCTTTGGTCTTCTGAAGCGTTTTTAAGCTAGTTCGTGGAGGTTTATCCTGCCAAAGGAATTTAGTAATTGAGGAGTCCAGAGATTTAAACCAGTCAGCTGGTGGTTTGTTTGGGATCATCGAAAATAAGTAATTTATTCTTGGTAAGACCATAATTTTAATTGTAGCAACCCTACCCATGAGTGATATCGGCAAGGATTTCCATCCTGCAAGATCATCTTCCACTTTCTTCAAAAGTGGGATGTAGTTTAGTTTGGTTAGATCTGCCAGGTTGGGAGAGACATTAATTCCCAGGTATGTGATATTCCCTGACTCCAATTGTGTATTTAGCAAATTGACAAAAGAGAAATTAATTGGTAGAACTGTGGATTTTAACCAGTTTATAGAGTAATCTGAAACTCTTGAAAACGAGTTGATCAATTCTAATGAATGGGAGAGAGAGGATTGAGAATCCTGGAGAAAGAGATTATTTTACTTCTCATCACTGCATTTCCTGCCTCCCAGAGAATAGATGCTGATGTTCCAGGCAGGTCATTATGTTATAAATATAAAGCCCACTCCTTTTTAAAATAATCAATAAAACCTTCGTCTTTAAGCAGTGATGTATTAAACCTCCAGTTTTTGTTTGGTGGGATTGTCTTCTTGTTTACCAGGGTTAAAGAAACCGGAGCATGGTTGCTGACAGCTATGGGGTGTATCTCAGTGTCTGAAATGTCAGCCAACAATGAGCTACTGACTAGAAAATAATCCAAACGTGAATGAGAGTGATGGACGTGTGAGAAAAAAGTATACTCTCTATGGTTAGGATGAAAAGATCGCCATGCATCACAAAGCCCACAAACACCCATGCACTGTTTAACTATATTGGTGGATTGCCAATTGCGCTGAGTCTCAGTTGTACTGAGCATGTCTGTTAAAGTGTCCATCCAAAAATTTAAATCACCTACAAGTATAAGTGGACAATCCAAGTGTTCGGAGAGTACTGAGAAAAAATTATGAAAGAATGGAGGGTCATCAATTTTTGGACAGTATATGCTGACGATAAATAAGCCTTGGTTTTGTATAGATACTTTTAACATTATAAATCTACCCTCTGGATCTGAAATTGTGTCCAATACTGTGAAATTGATGTTTTTGTGTATTAAAATAGCTACACCCCTTTGCCTAGAGTTATAGCAGGCAGAGAACATGCTGGGAAACTAAGGTGTTTTAAGTTCATCTGCAGATGTGTCAGATCTATGAATCTCTTGTAACAATATTACGTCTGCTTGCACTCTTTTTAACTGATCAAATTTTTTTTAATCTCTTCTCTCTGCAGCCAGCTCCATGTACGTTCCATGAGACAAACCTTAGTGCACCCATAGATGTGTGTGTGAATAGCTATGATATGACGCCTTCATGTGTATGAGATAAAATAAGTAATTAAATGCATACATTAATATTATAGTAAATAATAGAGAGTAAATAATAAGGGTATTATTATAATCATTATTATCATTTGCAACATTAATAAAAAATAATAATAATAGTAGCAAAAAAATTAATATTTTTTATTATTTTTATACAATATCAATATAAAAATATTAATGCCAATAATGATAAAGTATAAATAAATAATAATAAAAAATAAAAACAATATAATAATAATAATAATAATAATAATAATAATAATAATAACAATAACAAGACAAGCCCAACAGTGTTTTGATTGTGCAATGAAACACCTTATGCTACTTTCCCGTGTGACTGCGTATGGAGTCTGTGTGTGTGTGTGTGTGTGTGTGTGTGTGTGTGTGTGTGTGTGTGTGTGTGCGCGCGCGCACGCAAGTTGTGCGCTGCAGTGTGGAAAGAGGAAAAAAAAATGTGCCATGCAGATGTAAAGACCCCGAAGCAGATTAAAAAAAAGGGAAAGAAAGGAATTATAAAGGTTAAAAAAAGGAAAAAAGAAGAAAAAATGTTGTGGGTGTGTGGTGGTGAGGGAACAGGTGAACATTTCTAAACGGATCTAGCAGCTATAAATTCTGACATGTTCAAACCCAGTGAGTGCTGTTAATAATAATAAAGTTGTACCTGAAGTTTGTCTAATAAAGCCAGTCTGTTACTCCTCGTTCTTTGTAGATCTTACCGTCAACAAACAATTTATCCACGGAGATCACAGCCCGCTTCCCATCCTGGATGAACTTCTTGCGCAGTGGGTAGAGAACTCGGCGGCGATCCAGAATTTTTTTAGGAAACCGATCGTTTACGCTGTAGTCTTTACCTTTAAAGGAGACATAACATGAAAAACCCACTTTTTTATCCGTTAACACAGTGTGTTTCACATTTTAAGTGTCTAAGTGAGCAAAAAGGCTTATATTATTCACTGGAGTTGCTATTTAGATATTTAATAATTAAGTTTTGGGCATATTTGTCCACCCGTTCAGTTTTTCAAATTATCTATTACATCAGTAATTTATTTTGTCAGGATAACTACCAAATATGGTAATGGCCCTCGGCTAAACACAGAGCCAATCCGCCATTTTTTCATCTCGCTAAGATTTTTTGTAGTCCCATTGGAAAAATGCAGAATGTCTGGTTATTTTAGCCACACACAGCTCAAAACTGTTCCTCGTTTTAAGGAAGGGTGGTGTGGCAGTATTTAAACCCAGGAGCTGATGACACTACTGCTAAAAAAAACCAGAAGAAAAAGTAGTGTGTGTGTGTGGTTCGTTCGTGTCTCCTGGCTAGTAAGTACCGAGGGCTTCATCTATCTAAAAGGAGTCATTTCCATCTGAATGTGACAGCACCGGGACACAGCAGCAGAGCGGTAAGCTTCATATAACTCTAAAATGTCGACAAACTTTACTTTAGGTTTACAGGCATTAGCAGCATTAAAGCGTTAGCATCCGGCTTGCTATCGCTAGCACAGTATGCTAGTAAAGTTAGCACTCAGATTAATGTGGATTTGGCTGATTTGCGTGGAATAAAACGTGATTTCTGATCAACGCCTTCTTTTACACCAGATGTACATCCACTGATTGTAGCAGCAGAGAGCCTGTGTGTTATTTTACGTGAGTGTGATGTAATCTTAGCATCCAGTAAATAAAGTCCCAGTAAATAAAGTCCCATATCAGCTAAAATGCAGCGTGACAAAGTCATTAAAGTGCGTCAACACAGTGGATTTAATAGAGTTTTAAAGAACAATCTCTGAGTGAAGTGAGGTTAGTTTTTTGTCCACTGCAGATATAAAAACGAACTCTGCATCAGTCAGACGCAGCAAAGCTCACCGTCTGTATGAGCGTGAGCATCGGAAAGCTGATCAAATCAGCTGTAAAATAATGAAAACAAAGTAAAAATGTTCCTTTGCTTTTTAGAGTCCACATCCAGAAGACTGGAGCCGTGTTTCACTGACAGGCTGTCAGACTAACGCCCTGATGAGCTCAGCTGGGACAAACTGGTCTGATGTTTAGGTAAGTGAAGATCTGCTTCTCCAAGTCCTTGAGATGCTAGTAAAAATAATTTAGCCAGCTTGCTAATGTTACTTTTCTTCTCCTCTAAGGAACACAGAACGCTCGGATGTTGGAGCTCACGTCACTTACTGAGGAAGGAGACCCACCAGTAAAGAGACGGTCTGGACCAGACCAAAGTGAGTGATGACACTTTAGCCCTCCTCAGCCACCCTCATCATTAAGAACACCTCACCCCCTGAAACACTCCGTCTGACGACAGCAGAGTGATTTATTTGATGTTTTACTTGTTTAGTCTGTTTAGAAATTATTGAATTACATTATTTTCTGTAATCGACCATCTGATCTGGATGTGTGCAGAATAACTTTCCCCAAATTCAGCAGCAGCTGGCCTGTAAAAACAGCTGCAGCATGTAGTAAGTCTGTCTGCACTGCTCTCTAATGAGCTTCCTTTCATAAGGAATCATTTGTATAATTTTAGTGTCACTATTTTATTACATTTGTAAGAATATGAAGTCACTGCAGCAAAGTGAACTTGTGAACAAACACAAACGTGACTATAAACATGAAAGCTAAAGAAACAACTTTCCTAAAGCTGCTTGTAAACAAAATATGTCACTAAAGTTATTGTCTATCATTGCAGAATATGGCGATGACATCATGGAACTGGTCTTTGGAAAAGTTTTCCCTGAACCAACTCCGTTTCTAGATGAGGTAGAGAAGATCTGCATCTCACCAACTCTCTGGTCTCAGTATTCAGACAACGGAGGTCTCCCACTGTTATCCAGGACCAGTTTGAAGCCCACATACTGCCCCTCCCTCATCATCAGGAAACATCAATCCGTATCCTGAGGACAACAGAAGACGGCAGGAGGACAGGAACTCTGAGACCTAGATACCACAGCACCGGGACACAAAGCACCTGTGTGCACAACGCCTGTTTAACTACTAAAACCTGTTTATTATATTGTTCCACTTATTTGCTGTGAGGTTAATACTTAGAAAATTTGTATTTTAATGTAAACAATAAAAAAATCACTGATTGTATGTTTTCTTTTAGATGTAATGGTCCAAACTCCGCCTTGTAGACATTTATTGCATCCTGTAGGTAAATACACAGAACAGGCTCAGATCCAGGATGACCCAGCATGCTCTTCTTCCATTCTGGCTGTTAGGGATTGTATCAATAACTCAATGCCTACTGATGTTTCCACCTAACGGTATTTATTTAGAATGCAGGTAAGATTTAACTATATTTGTTAGCAAAGCAGACTGATCTTGGGAATTTCACTGCAGCACTGATGTCCACCTCTCTGTACACATTAGAGAGAATCACCACTTTACAGCTAAACACATTTAATAAAGATATAGGCTACGCATTGCAGACAATAAAAACAAAGTTCTAAGCATTAGAATTATAATCACATTAAAGAACATTTGGAGGAATGTTCTTTATTTTTGACTAGAATCTCAAATCTTTAAATTAAAATGTAACTGCTTTTTATCCATTTTCAGCCATTAAGACACCCAATATTAAATAAGACTACTTATAAAATTATTTATAATTATATGTATGTATATATATATATAGATAGAGATCTTAATAAAATATATTTTAATGGTGTTTTAATGAGCTGTATCATTTTTTAAAACATTTTTATAGAAATAAATAAGCAAGCAGCATTCCTTGTGTGTGTGCGCGTGCGCGTGCCTGCTCGCTTGTCCCGTCGGCCGTGACGGGTGTGTGTGAGTGACTACAGACAAATGCATGAGAGAGTTAGCAGCCTTGAAAAAGCTTGATTAACTACTCTCCCCACATGTTTTAAAAATGCTAATATGCTATGCTAAATCTGCTATGCTAAATAATGATTTCTCTATAGAACTACAAAGTCCGGCTGGGGGAGGAGAATACAGGTCTGCACTATGGAGGGGGGCGGAGTTTACAGCTCCTCCTCCAGTTTAAAGAAACAGTACCCAAAAACGGCTCGTTCTCAAGACTCTCCTCAGAACAGGGGTAGATGAGGGTCTGTAGAGCAACAATAATGAGGAAATCAGACCAAAGAACTGCAGTTCCACTGTATTTAGACCCCCAACTGAAGGATTTAGATGTAAAAAGGAATAACTTAAAAGCATGTTATGTCTCCTTTAAGCTCTCTCCCACAGCTTTTAACAAGATCTTTCTGCTTAAAGTGCTCAAATTTAGCCACGATGGGACAAGGTTTTCTGCTGTCTGTTCTCCTGGCTCCAAGGCGATGTACCCGATGAAAGGTGATGTGTTTAACCGTTTCCTCAGGTATCTTCATGTGGGTGTGGAGAAAGTTCTTGATGGTTTGTTCGCAATCCTCCGCTTCTCCTCCGGTCTGCTCTGGAAGGCCTGAGAACACCAGGTTGTCTCTCAGGCTGCGTGATTGGAGATCCAGAACCATCTCCTTTAGAGCTTTGTTGTCCTGGGAGATCCGATCTAATCCTGCAGTCAAGGAGGAAACCGATTCCCACAGAGACGTGTTCTCAGCCATGAGCAGCTCCACCTGCTCCTGGTGGCTAAACTCCAGAGATGTTCGGTCCTGGAACTCCTTGTGAAGCAACTCTAGCAGGTGGAGTCGCCCCTCAGATCCCAGAAGCCGTTTATCTATGGACTGTAGTAAATCTAAGACATCCTTATGGGGAGATGAGGCTTCGGGCGAGTCCTGGCGACGGCTCCTCTTGGTCCCAGGTGTTTCCGTCTCAGCTGCTGCTGCTTTCTTTGGTCCCATGACAAAAACTCAAAAACCTCGTCAATATATATTTGCAGACTTTCTAATTTTTCTCCACTTACCTCCAGGTTGAGTGAGTTATATTTACCAGATTTATTAATTTTTTTGCGTTGTCAGTGAATAAATTAGGCGAAAATGCATCTTACTTGTTTGTGGAAGTTGATTAACAAGCTGCCATCTGCTTCAAACGCCGCCGTGTGTCCGGTGATCGGGCCGACAGCGCATGCGCATGCTCTCCCTCAATCCCACAGTCACCCCTGAGACCTATCCCACGGATTCTCTATGCGATTCAGGTCAGGAGAGTTGGCAGGCCAATTGGACACAGTAACACCATGGTCAGTAAACCATTTACCAGTGGTTTTGGCACTGTGAGCAGGTGCCAGGTCGTGCTGAAAAATGAAATCTTCATCTCCATAAAGCTTTTCAGCAGATGGAAGCATTAAGTGCTCCAGAATATCCTGATAGCTAGCTGCATTTACCCTGTCCTTGATAAAACACAGTGGACCAACACCAGCAGCTGACATGGCACCCCAGACCATCACAATACTGTGAATTGTGGATACTGTGGGTACTTGACACTGGACTTCAGGCGTTTTGGGATTTCCCTCTGCCCAGTCTTCCTACAGACTCTGGCACCTTGATTTCTGAATGACATGCAAAATTTGCTTTCATCCGAAGAAAGTACTTTGGACCACTGAGCAACAGTCCAGTGCTGCTTCTCTGTAGCCCAGGTCAAGCGCTTCTGCCGCTGTTTCTGGTTCAAAAGTGGCTTGACCTGGAGAATGCGGCACCTGTAGTCCATCTCCTGCACACGCCTGTACATGGTGGCTCTGGATGTTTCTACTCCAGACTCAGTCCACTGCTTCCGCAGGTCCCCCAAGGTCTGGAATCGGTCCTTCTCCATAGTCTTCCTCAGGGTCCGGTCACCTCTTCTCGTTGTGCAGCGTTTTCTGCCACACTTTTTCCTTCCCACAGACTTCCCACTGAGGTGTCTTGATACAGCACTATGGGAACAGCCTATTCGTTCAGAAATTTCTATCTTTGTCTTATCCTCTTGCTTGAGGGTGTCAATGATGGCCTTCAGAACAGCAGTCAGGTCGGCAGTCTTACCCATGATTGCGGTTTTGAGTAATGAACCAGGCTGGGAGGTTTTAAAAGCTTCAGGAATCTTTTTCAGGTGATTAGAGTTAATTAGTTGATTCAGATGATTAGGTTAATAGCTCGTTTAAAGAACCTGTTCATGATTTGCAATTTTTTTGAGATAGGAATTTGGGGTTTTCATGAGCTGTATGCCAAAATCATCAATATTAGAAACAGTAAAAGGCTTGAACTACGTGTAATGAATCTAATATATATGAAAGTCTAATGTTTATCAGTACATTACAGAAAATAATTAACTTTATTACATTATGCAAATTTTTTGAGAAGGACCTGTATATATGATATTTTTCTTATTTGAATCCAAAGAAGTTTCACCAGAGCGTCGTCCTTTTATCTGAAGACATTGCTGCATCACAAACTAGACAGAAAGCAAATATTTGGTGTTCTTTTGTTGAACAGCTGCTTTACTAGTTTGATTCTGAAACAGCTGGGTTTTCCCACTAATCTAATTATACAGCAACTAGCTGTTCTGACCAAATGCCCTGGAGACACAACAAGTATGAACAGTAGGTTCTTGATTGGAATCAGGAACTGGTGCAACACCGGTTGTGGTTTTTGTCTGATTGATACAAATCCTTAAAGCCAAATGACGTTCCTTATGGTATGTAGATTTATTCCGATCATTCCCAGTAGCTGTGGCCAAATTCTCTACAGCGTTTGTGTTTGTTTCCTCTAAAGCGGCTGCTGAAGCCTGTTAATAAATTAGCATAATAAATGAAGGACTTGTTCATATTGCAGATTAAAAAAAACAGGAAGTAATGCTCTGCTTGACTTTTAACAGTGGATATCAGCGGCAGGTTACCTAGTTTATTAGAATAAACAAGCTCAGTTAGCTGGTAATAATTTCTAATATTATGTATTTTTTTCCAAGGATGCTCGATATTGGCTTTTTTATTTTTTTTTTACCAACATCCAATATCTGATACTGTCTAACTTTCTCCAATTCCGATATAAACCAATACCAAAATACCAAATATACCAACACCAAAAATAATTTGGGTTGCTAATATCTAGGGCTTGGCAATAATTCAATACTGATGTATATCAATCAACAGAAAAAAATGGATCAATACAAACTTTAACAAAAGCAAAATTTTTCCTTTATAGCCTATTGGGTAGCTTCATACTAGAGTCACTCCTTACACCCAACCAATCAAAAACACAGACCCAAGCATGTTTCGTCACCAAGCCCTCCCCTCTCAAACCTAAACAGACAGCAATGTGACCTAAACAAGATGTTGTTGCAAGCAAGGGCGTCAGTTTGTTTTCAGAATTGCTGGGGACAATAAAGTAGGCTAGCACAGGGGTCGGCAGCTCTGGAGCCGCATGCGGCTCTTCCATCCATCTGATGCGCTCTCTGTGCTTGTAAAATAATGAATGGATGTTTAAATAAAAAGCTTTATATTTTACTGCATTAATTTTACATCTGTATGCCAATTCTAAATGTAAAGATTGTCTGCGTAAACCTGAACAGGTCCAACCCGGTCTTACTGTGAGACCGGGTTGACGCGTCACACTTGTGCGTAATCATATGCGCTTCCTGAGCTGAAGAGGATGTGAGATTCTGGGATTCTCCTCAGACGGCTCCTGGATGTGTCGCCACATTGGAGACAGGAACAAGCACTATTCAGCCAAAGTTTCATCATCAGGGAACATTTTCTAAGTGACAAGTCTCTCTGAGAGACCGGGTTTGGAAAACACTCGCTTCAGTGGGAGGAACCTTCCTGCATGCACTCTGGGTGGCTCTGGGGTTAATCAAGTTTAATTGTTTCTCTTTGCAACAATCTTCACAAGAAGGCAAAACAGTTAAACGGCAGGTTACAGATATTTCCATTTGACTGTTTATTTTGACAGATGAACTCAAGGATGTTGCTTGGTTTGAAAGAATTACCCCGACACGCACTGATGCACATGGATGAGCTGACATTTTAATCGTTAACGCACATCACGGAGGTAAAATATTCCCATCAGAACATCAGAGCTTTATAATGGACACTGTGTTCAGCGTGGCTCGGAGCGCCCACGGTGGACAGTGAGCTGAAGATCTGTAGAGGGGTTTGCAGCGCAGAACCACGGTGCATGCAATGATTTCCTCCCACTGAAGCGTTCTGGAAACCCGGTCTCTCTGAGGGATGTGTCACTTGGAAAAATGTTCTTTTTATGAAATTATGAAACTTTGGCTGAACAGCACTTGTTCCCGTCTCTAATATGGAGACGCATGATGCATAGAGACATTTGATCACGCACAAAGTTTATGTGGAGCAGAAGCGGTCGGGCCACGGCAGGTGAAACGTTTCTAGCCTACATGAAGGGAAACTGTTTAATTGTAACATTAATGTGTTACTGGACACGCTGGTCTGGTTGGTTAGACCAATGTTTGAAGTGGAAAACACACACACACACACACACACACACAAACACACACACACACACACACACACACCAATTAAAATAATGCTGATAGCATGGACTAGAAGACAGGTCATGGTTTATGTATTTAAATGATGATCAGGCTGCTGTAAAATGTAATCTCCATCCACATCCAGACACAATTATCCTCTATTCTTTCTCTAGTTGCTCTGCTCTTGTCTGGGCTGATCAGCTGACGGTGCGTGCGGCGCGCTAACTAGCGGCTGATGCACATTTTACGCAATTGGAGAGGTGGGCTGGATGCTGTGCGTTTACTGGAAGATGATCCACTTAACGCATGGGTGTAGACTACATATTAATGACAAATGAATGAAAATTAAATTGTGAGTTTTTACTCCATATTTTATAAATAAAAATGACGGGGGAACACATTTATGACATCTTTTTAAACAAAATGTTCTAGCGCGACCTGCCTGCTTCACTAAGTCACAGCTTATTAAGGTCCGTCCAAAATTACCGTGGGAAACGGGTAATAATGGCTCTTTGATGGGAATAGGTTGCCGACCCCTGGATAAGATCTGAGCTGGTAAAACAAAAATCCTCATCAGCAGGCGTTTTTGAAAGTGGGGGGGACACAGCTTCCAATCACAAATTTTGCCGGGGACATGTCCCCGGCGTCCCCGGTTAAAATGACGCCTATGGTTGCAAGGAGAGGTGGAAGAAATCATCCTGAAATAAAGGTTACAGTACTTCACCTGTGTAGCTATATTTTCATTCTTACAAGTCTAACAAAAAACAAAGGTGGTTTGCGACAAATAATCTATAAAAAAACAAGTCTGATGATGCAATCAACTTGTTTTATCATAAAGTAATGGCCTAAGATGGCCAGGACAAACATATTTCACATTTTTCTTATAGTTATAAATCAATATTGATATCGATCCATTAATTAATTTTTTTATCGATAAGCTTTTTTTCTATATCGTTCAGCCCTGCTAACATCACATATATGAGTGCTTTAAACATTATCAGTGCAAAATTGCAACTACTTGAATTTAAGTTAGTAATAGAAAAAAAGTCATGTTTTAATATGTCTCCAAAAGCTGATGAATGACATTCTCCTTGTGATAATCCCAACAGATGCCCTGTGCTGCCTTTAGACCACAGATAATTAATAAGTTAATGGGGAAAAGTTTGATTAATAAATAATAAATATTATAAATGTTAAAATGTTGTATCACTGATACAAACAATCTTTTACATATAGTCTTTGTGAAATGCACTCAAAACTCAGACCTATCACTGACATAGTTTCCGGCCTGGCCTGCCAGACTCCTCCTCTGTTTATTTCTGCACAGAGAAAGGGTCTGGGAACTTTCCTATTCAAATAACCCCACCCCATGATAATTCTAACCGAGCCAATCAGCACTGAGTAGCGTACATCACACACCATAACACCGAGTTTCTCATAAACATGGCGACTGAAGCGAAGTTCGCTGCGGCTCTTTCCTCTGCTCTGAATGAATTGAACGTCTTTAAAACAACAACAAGTAGAAGCGCTAAAAGCCTTTCTTCTAAAGAAAGATGTTTGCGTTGTCGCCAGATGCCATTTTTGACTACAGCTAAAAAAACTACAGCGTCGCGGATGTCACACACAGCGACGCTCAGTTTCTCATAAACAACGAAGACAGCGGTGGAGTTTGCTGCGGCTCTTTCCTCTGTTCTAAATTACTTAAATGTCTTTAAAACCACAACAAGTAGAAGCGCTAAAATCCTTTCTTCTAAAAAATTTAAAAAATTGTTTGTGCCATTGCCAGATGCCTTTTTTTACTACAGCTAAAAAACTACGTCGCACGGTACAGTCTGCATTTCCGTCTTTTTTCTGATTGGTTATTTTTGAGCTGCCTAGTCCCTCCCCTCATGTGCCTCTCTGCCTGTGAGTTACCAGACTCTTTCTCCGTGCAGAATTAGTCAGTGGACGAGTCTGGCAGGCCAGGCTACATAGTTTACCCCACTCCCTGTGTTTACATTTGGACACAAACAGGACAATGAACGGCTCATGAACACAGTAATCTTGCTTAATACGTTTATATCATGGAGAACATTTGTCTTTGGAACTATCGATGTGTTCAGGGAATATTTCGGCATAAAGTTAAGTTACTTAGTTAATAAGTACCTAAGCAATGCTAATTGCTAAGCACTTCGCTAAGATGTGTGCAAACGTCCGTAATGTATTTTTTCTGTTTCTGTAATAAAACATTTATAAAGATCTTCATTTAAGAAAAGCAAGCCACGGGTCCTTGTTTTAGTTGTTTTGCTCATTGGATGGTTACGCACAGCTACATTTAGGGAAAGCAGATCCTTAATGCAGGACAAATTCCTAATTATTGACAAATTGTGCCAAATAAAATATCTCAAAAACTTAACCTCAGATCTGTTTTATTTTTTAGCTTTTGAGAGAGATGAAGTAAAAGAGTTTGATGTATACTATGTGTATGGTATGTAAAAGTTGGGTCACTAAGGAATAAAAACTGATACTGATATTTTTTTTTAATTATATTTTAGGCCAGTGATGGCCGATAATATCAGTAGACTCATTATATCGAACCTCCCTAGTTTTTTTATTGTAAATTAAAATCTAAAATATTTTTGACAAGCATAGAAATTGCCTTAGTAATATATATATATATATATATATATATATATATATATATATATATATATATATATATATATATATATATATATATAAAGTGTGCAAAATTTGGTGAGTTTTTAGTCCAATATTTGGAATTTTTCATAGATCATAGAAAAAAATATGTTTATGTTATTAGTTCTTAACTGCATTCCTATTGAGTTTTTCTTTCTTGTCTATTTTTAACTTCCTCATTCATTTAGAGTTGTCAGGTCTTAATGTTTTTCTTTAAATTAGTCCTTTCTTCAGGTTGGCTGCAGCCTTGTCAAAGTGCGAAGCAAAACATTTTAATAGTCAAAGCTATGGCGTTACCACTGCGTTGCATTCACTCGCTTGTCACTTTATATGACTGACTTGAGAGCTGCTCACTGGTTCAGACATTTACAGCTGAGTTATCCCGAAATGTGTACTGGTCATAAAACAGCTGAGTCCGAGGAGAGTGTGGCAGCTGCAGCTGGGTGGAGCTGTTGGTGGAGTCAGAATTGTATGAGTAAAAATCTTCACTCAATGTGGAGAGAAATTCTCATATAGACACAAAAAAAAAGCCACAAACAAGCAGAATATGAGTTTATTGTATGATTTAAAATGTATTCATTTAATTTACAAACTCATTGTCACTAAAGGAGAACATTGTTGTGACTTTGCAAGGTTAATGTTAACGACCAACTACTGCCTGTGTGTTTATGTCATCATATTTGCCCCTTGGACATTTTTTAAAACTACATCCAAGGTCTGAATGAGGTAAATTCATTGAACACTTTAACCAAACATATGTTTTAAGACTCATTTACCTCCTGTTTTCATTTTTGTCTTATTAACTTTCCAGTTCTTGCTCCCAGTTTTCCAAGCTGTGTGGAGATTGTATGAAATTCATCTTTGTTGCTAATTATTCTCTGGCTCTTGGGTGTGAATCGACTGAAGGATTTGAGCTGAGCTCGGCCTCGATAAGAAAACATCTACTCTGAAACCGAAGCTGCAGACACACAAACTCAATGCGGGTTTGGGTCGCCCTTCAGTCAACTGTTCACACGTTTGCTCCTCTGATGCTCTGGCACCACATAGGAAATGAGTCTAGTGACAATATTTGCATTAGATAGCCAAAATCCTGAAATTTTCCACCTCAGACACAAATGGAAGTTTGTGATTTTTTTACCCCACATGTGAAAAAAAAAAAAAGTGATTCGGGGTCATTTAAAGCTAAAATGTGACCAGCTGCTCATAGGAGCATGAACAGACTGTAGCCGAGGATTCAAACACATGGTATCCAACCATCCCATCATCACACTTTTATTTGAATTTAGTGCTGTTTTGGATTTATTGTGCTTGTAATTAACATCTCCACTCGCCGTTTCTCAACAGCGCATTTACAACAGACCAATGTTACATTTTTCTGAGCAAGCCAAACCCAAGAAATTGTTGCCCTGCTGGGCCAAAGACACTCAGACACTTGTGGGTTCGGTACAGTCTAGATTTCTTTTCATGATTTCACAGGGTTCACCAGAGTTCACAGCCAGTCTCCAGTGGGAGCGGGGGAGGAGAGGGGTAGAGAGTTTGGGTGTTTTCGTTGGGCATATTCCATGCCGTGTGGTTAATTGTTAGAGGAGACTTTTAACCAACGTCTGACACATTTTCTTTGAGCCCTGAGGGCCGAGTATAATCAAATCAGAGGCTGGACTGCAGTCAGGGCAATACTGAGGGGTAAGAATCAAACATCCAAGCATGCCCGCAAAGCAGTGTGATGCTTTGTTGTGTCAGTCAGAAGCACGACACACTGTAGCCACTGTTTGAAGCCATGTATGCAAACAGATGCGGCGAGAGAAGAGAAGGTGACTCTCAAATCAAGCAAAGGAAACTTTGCCACAAAAGCTTTGGAATGTTCATTTGTTAAATTTAAAAGAAGCAAAAAAGTAAAGCATAGATTTAATCCATTACCTTATCGTCTACCTCAGGGGTGTCAAACTCAAACTCACAAGGGGCCGAAATGAAACTCTGGGACAGAGTCGAGGGCCAAACTTAATATTTTTTTGAAAAAGTGACGGCAATTTTGCACGTTTTCTTTATCAACATGTATGCAATTTTGAACCTTTAAATTTGGAAACAAACATATTTCTGCATTAGCACTGAATGTGGAATAACCAAACTACACACGAGCAAGTCCGTTTTAAATAAAAGGCATCAGTGGTATTCATTACTTGTGGTATAATCAGCACTTTTAAAATCTATTCAGGATTTATGTTTTCTTGTTTATTCGTTTTTCTTATTTTTTTTTTCTCCTTTTTTCTCCTGTAATACGTTTCATCGCTGCTGTGACATCTAGCTTTCCCCACTGAGGAACAATAAAGGGATTTTCTATTCTATTCATCTATCTGCAGCCTTTCCACTTCCTGTTTACTGTAGGTTAAATCTTTTCTCACGGGCCAACAACAAAATAAAAATATCATTTTATCTTAAATGAAAATGCAACATCTCACCTGTTAACTTTCATGTTTTGGAGCAGAAAGAGAGCAGAAAACCAACATATTTAAAGCTCAGTTTGCTCTACTGGTTTACTGTGATGCTCACCTGTTCCAGCCAGATACCTGCATCATGGGGTTGATCTGAGGAGGAGACTCCTGTTGTTTTGTTTATCTTCATCATAATAATGACAACATTACATGACAACAGGTGCTCACAAAGGTTTGTGCTGATGAACATGTCTGAGCAGTTTGACCACGTTGTTGTGTGTCGGTGGGGGGGGGGGGGGGGGGGGGGACACGACAGCAACCACAGAGTCATGCTGGTTTGAGTGTGTCGCTGCTCGCTGGAGTTATATCAGCTCTGTCTGGACGTTAGTTTGAAAACTTTCTCTTTAAGTCGTGAACACATTACTGAGCGGCTAGAATCTCCGTTTCTGGGCTTCAACGTCAGAAAACAGCTGAGTGAACTCGGCGCTGAGTGAGAGGAGTGTAGTTTGTCCGAGACAGCGGAGCTGCAGACACCCAACTACCCCTGACTGCCTCGGCGATGAAAAAACACAAAGGAGGAGGCGCGTCTGCTCGCGCTGGTGCCGCAAAGCATCATGGGAGTTGTAGTCTTTGCAGGAAAATCGGCCAGCGGGCCAGTTTTAATATATTTTTGATATTTATCTCGCGGGCAACATAAAAATGCTCCGCGGGCTGCATCTGGCCCACGGGCCTTGACTCTGACATATGTGGTCTACCTGGTCCAAACGGTTCTTTCCTTCAGGAGTTTAGTGACTTTCTATCCTTCACTGGGAAGCTGTCCAGACTGGTCATTATTGGTGACTTTAACATCCACGTTGACGATCCCTCTGATCACTTTGCCATGAATTTCTCCAGCCTTATGGACTCCTTCAGCTTTACCCAGCATGTTTCTGGCCCCACACACACCAGGGAGCACACTCTGGACCTTGTTTTTACCATGGGTCTAAATGCTGACAGTGTTTGACCTGAGGACATTTATATTTCAGATCACCATTGCATTTTTTTTAACTTGTCACTTTCTGCATACCCACCTCCTGCTCACTGTATGGTTGGTTCTCGTTTTCTTAATGAGAGCACAGCTAGGAATTTTTCTGCTGCTTTTGATCCACCCTGTTCTTCTGATAACGACCCAGATTCCTTAACTTCTCAGTTTAACGAAAATTGTCTCTCCATTCTGGACAACATCTGTCCTGTCAGAACCAGATCAGTTCCTGCAGTGAACCTTACTCCCTGGTTTAATGACAGCCTTCGCAGCCTGAAGCGCCAATGTAGAAAAACGGAGCGTTTGTGGAAGAAAACCCATCTCCACGTCCATCTGCTGCAACTAAAGGATCTTCTGACATCATTTAACTCTGCAGTCAGTATTTTTCCAACCTGGTGTCCCAGCGCAAAGGGAACCCCAAGGTGCGGTTTAACACCATCAGCAGCATCGTCTCTCCTGCCTCTCCTACAGCCTCCATCCATTCTGTTGCAGACTGTGAGAACTTTCTGTCTTTCTTTGTGGACAAAGTCAATAAGGTTAGATCTAGCATCTCTCCTTCAGCCTTATTGCTGCCTCTCCCGACTACAACAAGGCCCATCATCCTAGATAGCTTTGCTCCTGTCTTTTTGCCTGAGTTAACCAAAATAGTTAACTCTATGAAGACCTCTGCATGCCCCCTCGACATCTTACCCTCATCTTTGTTTAAAAGTGCTTTTCAGTCCATCGGTCCCAGGGTGCTCTCCTTTATTAATACTTTTCTGGTTTCTGGTCAGGTTCCTGCTTACTTTAAGAATGCTGTAATCCACCCGCTTCTTAAAAAAACGAGTCTTGACCCCTATCTCCATAGCAGCTTCAGACCCATCTCTAAACTTCCATTCACTTCCAAGATCTTGGAAAACGTTGTGGCTAAACAACTCACAGCTGCTCTTGATGAACATAGCATCTATGATTGCTTACAGTAAGGTTTTTGTAGAGCTCATTCTACTGAAACAGCTCTTCTTATGGTCTCTAATGACCTTCTGACTCACAGGGATGCAGGGGACTGTTCTGTTCTGGTCTTGCTGGACCTGACTGCAGCCTTTGACACTGTTGACCATCACCTGCTACTGGAAAGGCTGAGGGACTGGGTAGGCCTATCAGGAACTGCTCTGGAGTGGTTCTCCTCTTATCTCTCTGAGCATTCCTTTTCTGTGGCTGTCTCCAGGTTTCCTCCTCCACCTCTCTTACCCATGGTGTCCCACAAGGTTCTATGCTGGGGCCTCTGCTCTTCCTCCTCTATCTGCTTCCTCTTCAGCACATCCTGAGCTCCTTCAAAGGAATCTCCTACCATCTTTATGCAGATGACATCCAACTGTACATCTCCTTTAAGCCCCATGAGATGTCTAAGCTGCAGCTGTTACACACCTGCTTAGACTCTATCAAAACCTGGATGGCTGGGAGCTTTCTTTAGCTGAATGAAGATAAGACTGAGATCCTCATCTGTGCCCCAGACAAGCTGGTTCCCAAGGTCAGAGACTCTCTTGGTCAGCTTGCTTCTCACACCAAACTCTCTGTCAGGAATCTTGGGTGTGACCTTTGACCCAGCTTTCACCCTGGAGTCTCATGTCAGTTCTCTTGTTCGCTCTTCCTTCTTCCATCTCAGGAACGTTGCTAAGCTGAGTCCCATTCTGTTCCGCTCTGAACTTGTGACAGTTCTCCACACCTTCATCTCCTCACGCTTAGACCACTGGAACTCTCTTTTCACGTGTCTGAGCAGAACCTCCCTGAACCGTCTACAGGTGGTTCAGAATGCCTGTGCTCGGCTTCTGACCAAGTCCTCCAAATACACCCACATCACCCCGCTTCTCCTCCAGCTTCACTGGCTGCCAGTCAACTTCAGGGTTCATTTCAAGATCCTGGTTCTGGTCTATAGGGCCTTACATGGACAAGCACCATCTTACATTGGTGATCTTCTTAGTCCCTACACCCCCAGCAGGTCCCTGAGGTCCAGTGATCAAAGACTACTGGTTGTGCAGCGCACCAGGCTAAAGACCAAAGGTGACAGATCATTTGCTGCTGTTGCCCCCAGACTCTGGAACTCTCTCCCCCTGAGCCTGAGATCAGTGGACTCAGTGGTCTCCTTCAAAAAGCAGCTGAAGACTCACTTGTTCAATCTGGCTTTTGTATGACCTTCTTCAACCCCTCTCTCTTTGTTCTGCTCTTCCCACCTATTCCACCTTCCTCAGGATCCACTGATTTCCCTCTTTCCTATTCACTCTCTCTCTTTCTTAACATTTTTTCTTTTAAATCCCAATTGCCTATTTTTGCTCATTTTAAATATATTTTTAAACATTTTCTAAATGCTTTTTTATATTTTAACATTTTTGTTTTTGTTTTTGTGAAGCTCCTCGTGATTTTTATCTTGAGAGGCGCTATGGAAATTATATTTTCTTCTTTTCTTCTTCTCTCTTTATTCTGCTCTCCCCACTCATTCCACCTTCCTCGGGATCCACTGATTTCCCTCTTTCCTGTTCACTCTCTCTCTTTACATTTTTTAATCACAATTGTCTATTTTTTGCTCATTTTATATATTTTTTATCCATTTTCTAAATTATTTTTTGTATTTTTACATTTTTTTTTTGTGAAGCGCCTCATGATTTTTATCTTGAGAGGGGCTATAGAAATGATATTTTCTTCTTTCTTCTTCTTTAATGTCTGGGAACCAATGACCTTTGAACTCCTCCTTTTAAAGCCATGTAAACACATTGCAGCATCTGTTTTTCTACCTCCTGCCTTTGTTCCTTTGCTGAGAAAAAGACAGTGTGGGATTCACTCCTCTGCGCCCAGGGGTGTAGCTAGAGCCTTGGATATGCCTCAGTAAATCCCCACCTCTATCAGAGTCCATGTGTTTTGGTTTTAATTTTTCTGCATTATCAGTGCTTATTGGTACACGGCCCAGGAATGTGGCATGGACGTTTGAAGTCACAGAGGAAGGTGATGCCAGGGGCATTAGCTGAAGGAATGATGACCTTAAGGTCTAACACAAGCCAGCACGCCTAACCTCCAGGAGTCTTTACCCTCACACTGGAATCCAAAGTCCTGCTCTCCCTCCAACCTCAGGTTCAAGAGACAGAGTTAATGCTGTGTCAGACAGTGGAACTGCTGCCGCAGACTCAAAAACCACAGAGTAGTGATTTGTCAGCTTTTTATGACTTTTAATTAAAACCGGATTTTAAAACATAGATCTAGCTCCTTTTGCTAAAAACCTAAAGCTATAGATACAAATACACTACACTACATATGAAATTTATGCAAAATGTAGTATGCAGCAATTAGCCACCATTTTTGTACGTTGCCAGCAGCCGCGAAGCACCCGAGAAGTGTAGGGAGTCATTGCTCACGCTTTAGGTCTATTTTTGATGCACTACACTTCCAGAACACATCAAACTTCACAGTTCAGATTGGGCCAGACAGGACGTCAAACACAAAAGCAGTGTAAAACATCTGGAAACTTTCCAAGCAAAAATTTTGCAGATTAGCAGTTGTCTAACTAGTAAACAGAAAAGTAGGCCTACACATTTGCTGTGAAACCTCGGTGACCAAGGTAAACAGAAAACAAAACAACAAAAACAAAAAAATAAATAAAATACACACCTTTTTGGCTAAAGCTGCCATCTTCCTTCTTGCTTGTTAATGTGTGAACTGCTGTAATCATGTGTGGTTTTGCAATTCTTCTGTGATTTCATGACCTTGCAGGACCAGTTGCGTGTAGTGCATTTGCTGCCGTTTTGCATCTGAAACGCTTCCAGCGGGAAGGGAGCTTGTGTTTAACCCTCTCAGGCTCAAAATAAGTTTTGATAAAAGGACGAACAACTAAGTCCTTCAGGGGTACTTTTGAGTAAAATAATGCTCATGAAATACATATGTGGAGTAACCAGGTAGGTAGGTTTTAACTGTTGCAAATCTGCAATGCCTGCCTACAGAGGGTTAAAAAGTGTCTATTATATTGCACATCACTTATGCATCCAGTGGAAAGGCTAGAGGATGCACATTCAGACATAAGTTCAAAGGTTTGTGCAGAAGCTGCACACTTCTAGGTCTAATTCAGGCTGATGTCTTGTTAGTTATGCAAATAATCCCATAAAGAAGAGCTGATTTTAAACCATTCCTCCACAAAAATATTTGCTTCAGGAAGATGCTAAAAACATAATATGGCAAGGTGGAGAGACGAGGGCCCAGGCAGGATTTTATACACAGACTCCAGGGTGAGTCATGCGTGCTGATGAGTCAGTGAAAGGGACATCCCCTTGGCCAAGTAGCCAGGGCACATGATCAATCGGGATACAGTGACACTCATCCTGTCACACTAAGGATAACAGCCAGAATATGGAGCAGCAGGCTTTAAAATGGTCTCCAGAAAGGAAAGTCTATGAAATCTTTGTCAAGGTACACTAGGCATGATGAGGCTTAAAAATGCTCTGCTAGGTCAGTTTGATTCTTGATGAAATCATGAACGTCACACTGGAAACATCAGCTTTACAGACGGCAGCGGAACAGTTTACTCGCAAGCTTTGCTTACACATCAGGCAAGTCTCAGCCGAAGAGCGGCTTCTCCGCCATCCTCCTTGCTGTACTCGCAAGATCACAAGATCTCTTGAGAATTCAAAGGTCGTTGTTTGTTCATGCAATCCGCCAATAAACAAAAAAGAAGTAAATCACATTTGATATCGTTATTTGATGTCATGTGTGATGTTCCTCTCCACTGCCAGATTTAAACCCAGAAAATCCCACCGTTGCACTTCTCAAACGATGCTTGGAGTAAATAAGATGTTAGGTCACACGTGTGGACTTAAGCTACATAGATATGAAATCGGATCTCTGCAATAAACGTTTATTGTGAAAATTATCAGATGTTTTACACTGAAGCTGTGTGTGATTTTCTGTCTAGCTATATGGCGTGTCCTAGAAGCTGCTTGCGGCTAAAACAGAACCTAATCCTATCTTTAGCTTCTGGGACACGTCTGAAAAATGTTGCGTCGCATCTGGTTTGAATCACCCATATAGATTATAATGCAGTCTATCTGAAGCACTGCCGTTCCGCTGCCGTTCTGCACCACTGCTTCCGGTGTGAAGTAGGGGTTAGAGTGCAACAGCAGAGCTTATGCTGCTGTTTGCACATGCTAACACATATTAGCAAGGACATGTCAGCTACATTGCTTAGCCAGACATCAAATGAAGGTTTGATTCTACGTTTGCCTCCTTGCTCAAACGTGAACCTTTATTTATTCCATTTTACATTAAAAAAAGATTAAAAATGCTGCATAGTGGCACAGTGGTTAGAGCTGTTGCCTTGCAGCGAGAAGGTCCTGGGGTTGATTCCCAGCCTGGGGTCTTTCTGCATGGAGTTTGCATGTTCTCCTTGTGCATGCGTGGGTTCTCTCCGAGTACTCCGGCTTCCTCCCACAGTCCAAAAACATGACTGTTTGTCATGGTCTGCATCTGTGTCTTCCTTCATGAGTCTCCTGATGTTTCTCCATCCCTCTCTAGATTCCCTTCTGTGTCCCATAGCGCCCTCATGTATCCTTTGTCTGCGTCTCATTTATGTGTCTTCTGTTTGTAGCCTTTCAGGTCATCCCCAGCCCCTCCAGTTGTAGCTCCAGCCTCTTTGTCCCCAGCTCAGTGTGTGTGTGATCCCCCAGTTTAGTGTGTGTGTGTGTGTGTGTGTGTGTGTGTGTGTGTGTCATGTTGTGGGTAAGAGCTTTCACCCAGGACATGAAGAATCACAACAGAGCAAGGTAAGAAAAAAATACAAGTGTTTTATTTCTTAAAACAGAAATAAGGGAACAAAACTAGAACTAAAGGCGCTGCGTCTGAAACACAGGAACGGGACGGGGCCGGAATCTACAAAAGATATGAGGAGAGGTAAGCGTGACCGGAACCAGAGAACCAGGAGAATCTGACTGAGTGACTGAGAGTTCTTACAGTCAGAGACCAGAAGTTGTGCGGAGGCAGATTGGGAGAGGTTGGAGTGGTGAGGATGGTGCTGAGCGTGGACAGGCAGGCGGGCGAGGAGATCGAAGACCTGAGGATCCTTGAGCGGTGAGACGAAAAACAACTCCAGACCAGGTAGGTGGTTCAGAACAGGAAGCAGGAACAGGACAAACAAACTCATTAGCTCAGAACGCAGGACCAGGACAGTTTACGAGGCTAGAAGCTACCCATATGAGAGTATCGACCGGCGCTGGAGTTGAGTCACATCGCTCCTTAAATCCTTGTGGCTCCGATTAATGAAACTCCATACAGCTGTGATGAGTGCCACGCCCACCTGTAAACACAGCGCTGACCAAAAACTCACAGCAGATGGAGGCAGACCGTGACAGTGTGTGTGTGTGTGTGTGTGTGTGTGTGTGTGTGTGTGTGTGTGTGTGTGTGTGTGTGTGTGTGTGTGTGTGTGTTTCTTCTCCAGTCAGGTCCGGTGTCCTCCCCTGCTCCTTCCTGCTCCTCCTTCCTGATTAGTTATTGCCTTCACCTGGTTCTCTCCCCACACACCTGCAGCTCATCTGCCTCCCATTATGCCCCCGTCTATAAAGCCCTGTCTGTTTCTCATTGTCTTGTCGGTTCATTGTTGTTTGTCAGTGTTGTATTTGTCAGCGTTGTGTGAGCTTCCGGTCTCGTCCCCAGTCTGTGCTCTATGTGAGCTTTGTTCTCCTGCTTCCTGGATTTTTGGATTTTGGCTCCCTGCCTTTTGGATTTATTTTGTTCTTCCTACAATAAAAAGACTTTTTCTTTATATCAACTCCTGCCTCTTTCCATCCAGGGTAACTGCATTTTGGGTCCAAACCATCCTCGCAACGTAACACTGTTAGGTTAATTGGTCTGTCTAAATTGTCCTTAGGTGTGAGTGTGTGCGTGCATAATCGTTTGTCCTGTATGTCTCTGTGTTACCCTGCGATGGACTGGCACTCTGTCCAGGGTGTACCCCGCCTGATTGCCCATTGACCGCTGGAGATAGGCACCAGCTCCCCCCGCGAACTTAGCGGGTTCAGAAAATGGATGGATGGAAGATGAAAAAATAGATTAGAAAAATATACAGATAGATTGAAAAATATTTTAAAATTCTGCACTCCTCAAGGTGCAGTAAGAACTAGTAAAGATTCCTTTCTGAAGCAAGATTCTGTTAAATTATGAACAATTAATAAATGACCCATTGTTAGCCCTAACCAGCCTTTGTTTGGAGAAACTGAGAAAAATTGAGAATAAACTGATCAGTTTATCAGTATTTCAGTATTTTATAGAGATGTAAGAACATATTGATATGGCAACATCTCATGATATTTTTTCCTGTGATATTGTATTGATATTCAAAAGCTGTGTATAAAATTTTTGGAAAAATTTCCATGCAAACAGTTCTGTATTTTCTTTTTTTTTGGTGCAATTCAAGCGCCGACCACTAGTCAGCAGCAGTGTGCAACGGGTTTTGTTTCCACCATTGAAATAAAAATCCCTCCATTGTGGTTCAGTTTGGACTGTTTATAGAATTTTCCTACAATAAATTCATTCTAAAAAAAACGCTAATATCGTCTGGCTGAATGTGCAATACATTGCGATATATCGCATCGTCTCCCCTGTGTCATGATACGTATCACCATAATTTCACCAATACACATTCCTACTATTTTATTAAATGCTGATTCAGAAAGATTTTCATTGCCGTTAATTTATTTTTTGTGGGGGGGGGGGGGGGGGGGCAAAAACACGAACTGCAATCTCTTGCTGATATTTGCATTCAAAACTGTCATTACAGTTCTGTGTAAAATACCACATGATATTTAACTGATTGTGATGTAAAGGCTGACAAGTTTCTGATGAGTCTCTAAAACAATACTTTTGGAGACTGGAGCTGTTAAATACTAATCCACTTGGGTCATGACCCCACTTGGACAAGCTGTTGACTCGTCTCTCACATGACATAACAAGGAAAACAATGTGAAGGAATTTCTGTTTTGGTTTTGAATTCCAGACTAAACAGACACACCTTTAGTTCTGCTTGGTGTTTAAAGCTAGTTTAGTATTTTAGCATTATTTTTGTTTGCAAACGTTCACCAATAAAACAAAGCTGTGTTCTTTCTGCAGGTGGGTTTGGGAAACAAACCATGTGGGGTCTAAGGGATTATTCTTTAGTTAGATTAGGTTAGAATTACTATTATAACAAACAAAACTGTTTATAGAAGCAAATTTTTAATTGATTACATTAGATTACACATTAAAGGACAAATCATAAATTTTCTTCAAGTAAAGATGTAATTATAAGCCAGATCAATCAGGCTTGAATGCTAAGAACTGATTTGTTTTATGACACAGTAAACTGATGCCGGTTTGCTCACAACCAGCTTCTACTTTTGGCAAACGGACAACTCTCGCAGAGTTGTGTTTGCACATCGTCAGGCTGAAGAAGTGAACCACATCTGTCACATCTGAGGCAGGTGAAGGCAACAATTATATGACCACAAGAACTGGAAGAGAGTGTGTAATGTAGTTTGGGTTTCACAGGCAATTTAAGTCTTGTAAATAAAAACTAGAAAAAAAGTTTCTGTCTTTTTCTTAGTCATGTCCCTCCCATTCCCAAATATGTCTGCTCATAAAAGAGTTTTTTTTATCAGTCTAGCCTGAAAGCTCGTTAAAGTTCGGGATCACAGTAACTCCCTTTTTTTCTAAAGCGGATGAATGCTCTCAGCTCACTAGTCACTTGGGCCAGAGACTTTGACAGAGCCTCTCACAAGCATCACATCCGGATCAAGCTTATCACACAGGACACGCTTAGCCCAGGGTGTGTGTGTGTGTGTGTGTGTGTGTGTGTGTGTGTGTGTGTGTGTGTGTGTGTGTGTGTGTGTGTGTGTGTGTGTGTGTGTGTGAGTGTGTGTCAACAGAACTCACCTTGGAGCGTGTAAATCACTCGTGCTCTACAGTCAGAGCTGTTCGTGGACAGTAAATCTGAAAGTCAACAGCCAGTCAGAGCTAAACCAAACTGTTTGAAAGCCGGCGTTAAGCACACTTCCTGTTAGCTATAACATATTCATTACAGCCTCTCAATGACTCCAAAGAGAGGCTTTATAAAGCCTGTCAACAACTTCTAAATATATGTTTGATCTCTAAATAGAGCTCCACCTGTGTCCATCACACTGAGAGTTATAGAAGAAGTATTTTATGAAAGCCAGTTTGTTTATATGAATTATTTCTAATTCTAGGTTGTTCCCAGTGATGTGTTTCAAAGTGTAAATCAGTGTGTGCTGAGCGCCACAGTAGCAGTAATTGTTCCGAGCTCATCTAATGACCACTGGGCCACATTTGGCCTCCTCCATGACCCAAATGAGCCTGATAATCACTATCTCCTGAAGACAGAGGTCACGCCGCGCTGCTCTGAAGTGACCTTTTTCACTGTAGCAAGAAGCAACATGATTATCAGCTCATCATGACAATAATAATCCATATTGTTACATATGAATATAATTTGTTTGTCCTGTCCCTGTCCAGTACGCCCCCCCCACCCCCCACCCCGAGAGGCCAAGCTTGTCTAATATAGTTTTGATGTGCAGAGCATCGATTATCCTCCTGCTCTTGTGCAGTTAACAGCAGACAATCACCCTTTGTGTGCGCCTCGGCCTTTTTGGTGAGTTTTGACAGTTTTATTATAAGGAGCAAAACAGCCCAAATAAACAGAGGATTAACAGCTATCCCCTTGCTGGCGTTTCAAAAGGTTAGTAAATCTCACCATATGGATTTTTTGGTGTCTCCCCCAAATGTCATGGCTTAATTATTAACTGCGGGGCCATTTTGGAGAGAGATTTGCACTTTTACAATATTGCCGTGCCTGGCAGGGTTAAGTGTTGAGAGTTCATGGAAGGCCATTGTCCTCCCTTTGTGTTTAATGAAGATGGATTTAGAGATGAAATGTTGAGTGTAATAAAAACAGTGTGACCTTTAAGGCTTCACCACAAGTTGAAAACATGCGGATGCTTTGGACAGACAAATAATAAACATCAATAAAAAAATCTGACTTTAACTGAAAGATTTTAACAAAGTGCAGCTTTATGCTAACATGGTGGAACAGCAGCAGGTATTTATTATGTGCCCTGACTGATTGTTGGAATGACTGCTCACTGAGAATAGTTTTATTTTTTATTTTCAGTAAATCGGGATCTTTGAGCTCTAACTCAAGATTACCTCCAGCTACGGACAACAAAGGTTGTGACCTCCCAGTGTGGCCGTTAAGAGTAAATATTGATTATACTACGGTCAGTCAGCTAAGTGGAGCCACCAGAGCAGAACACAGCCGTGTATTTGATGTGTGTGTGTTAGTTTTTTAAGAAGTAATATCTACTCTGATCTCAGCCTCAGCCCTGCCCTCTCCCCAGCTGGTGCAGCCCTCTCTGCTGTGCACATCAGCATGTGTGGCTCGGCACCAGGATCAGGTTCCTCAGGGCTCCTGCTTGCTGCAGTCAGACCTTGGCGGTGGTGTGTGGAAACAAACTCCCTGAGTCTTCTGGTCCTCGTATTTCCTCTGGAGCTCTGATCCCAACATGAGATGGCCGTGTCTGAGTTCTCATGTTCCTCTGTCACACATGCCATCAGATCTACCTCAGTTAAAATATGGTCTTTTGCTGCAGGTGAGACCTTCAAAGGATCTTCAGTAAAAATTGTGTAATGACGTTATTCCACCCATCCATCTACTTTCCTCTGCTGCTCATCAACTGGCTCCCCTCGATGTGGAGGAGCAGCGGGTCTACTCCAAGCCTCTCCCATATGACCGAGCTTCTCACCCTATCGCTATCAGCCACCCTGCAGACAAAACTAATTTCAGCCGCTCATATCTGTGATCTCCTTCTTTTGGTCACTACCCAAAGCTCGTGACCATAGGTGAGGGTTGGAACAAACACCATCCCATAAATCAAAAGGTTTGCCTTTTGTAATGATTTGCCCCTTTTTGTATGGTTTTGTGTTTGTTTTACCCTGTTATTTTGTTTCAGGTCGGCTGCAGCTCCTCTCAGGAGCCCTCCCCTTCCTGGTGAACCTCCTGTAGTGTTGCAGCTGAACCAAATCACCCAGATTGTTCTCACCCTATTTCAGGCCACTGTTGCCAGTCCTCAGCGTGGTGTTGTGTTGACTGTTTGTCAAGTTTATGGAACTAGTGTACATGCGAGCCATGATGTTTCCTGTTTTTGGTTCCCACAGTCAGTGGAGGAATTTTTGTTATTAAACTCTTTGATCTCAGGTAGACAACTATTATTCCTACGATTGGGTTACTGCCTGAACCCCACCGTGACATTACAATGCCACCAAAATGTCAGACCCAGCAGGAAGAACTCAGGAACACGACGCTTCCTTACCTGCCACTGGTGATGGTGCGATGGGAGACGCCAGCCTTCCAGTGTTGACCCAGGAGCTCCGCGACTGCATGTCTGGGTTGCAGCAACTTCGCAGATGTTTATCCAGACTGGAGCAAGCTCCGACTCTGCCTCGACAGGCCAGTTTGGGTTATCCAGAACCCTTTGATGGTACCGCAGAGGATTGCCGGCAATTCCTTACCTCCTGTCGGCTCCATTTTGACTTTATCCCAAGTGAATTCCCCTCAGAGCAGAGCAAGGTGGCTTTTGCTTTGAGCTTCCTGACGGGCAGAGCCAAGAGGTGGGGGCTGGTGGAGTGGGATCGAGGAGCAGAGGTTGTTCGTTCCTTCAGGGACTTCTCCACTCATCTCCCCGTGGTTTTTGACCCCACCACGCCTCACCGCGTGGCTGCTTCTGAGCTGCTCCGACTCAGGCAAGGAGATGACAGCGTGGTGTCCTATGCAGTGAGTTTCCGGACGCTGGCGGCAAGCACCCGCTGGCCTGATGACGCTCTGGTCGACGTCTTCCTTCAGGTGCTCTCCAACGTACTCAAGGTTGAGCTAGCCGCGAGGGAGGGTCCGGAGGACCTGGAGGACCTGATCGACCAGGCTACCCACATCGACTGGCGGAGGATTGAGCGCCTTCACGATGAGCTCCGCCCACTGACTTCATCACCTCATTCTCCCCCAACTTCCGTGAGTGGTCCTTACCTGAGCAGTGACTCCTCGCCCACGGAGGCCATGCAGCTAGTGGGTCGGGTTTCTTCCTTTTCTCCGCCCTCACGACCAGTCACCAGAGTGCGGTTGACCTATTAAGCTGAACAAGGTGAATATGACGCTCATTGACTCCGGCTCTGATGGGGATCTGATGTCCCAGGCAGTGGTAAGCGAACTTTTGATTCCGGTCGAGGAGGTGTTTCCTGCCTTGCGCATCCATTCTGTAAACAGCTCCCTTATTCACAAAGTGACTGCACGCACTGTACCCGTCACGGTAACCCACAGAGCAGATGTGTTTTTATGTGGTTGACTCTTTGGTGCCTCCTGCGATCCTGGGTTACCCCTGGTTAAGTAAACACTGTCCCCCATATTGACTGGGTTTCTGGTCGCGTGTTGACGTGGAGCCCTTTTTGTTTGTTGAACTGTTTGTCTGCTGCCACTGTTCACCCTGTTTCTAACCCGCCTATTTTGGAGCCACCGGACATCGGTAATGTTCCCCCTGACTATACAGACTTGGCTGCGGTGTTCAGCAGGGATCAGGCCAGGAACTTGCCCCTCCACCATCCTTACGACTGTGCTGTGGACCTCCTGCCTGGTGCTCAACCTCCTAAGGGTCGTCTCAACCCTCTGTCCATCCCTGAGACGGCAGCCATGGAGGAGTAAATTCAGGAGGGTTTACAGGCTGGCATTATTTGCCCATCCTCATCACCTGCGGGGGCGGGGTTTTTCTTTGTGGACAAGAAGGACGGGGGTTTATGGCTGTGTATCGACTACAGGGGTCTGAACAGCATCATGGTTAGTAACACTTACCCCCTGCCTCTCTTGCAGTCTGCTTTCGACCAGGTCAGGGGGGCTCGGGTGTTCACTAAGCTGGATCTACGGAATGCTTATCATCTGGTGCGCATACGGGAGGGGGATGAGTGGAAAACTGCTTTCAACACCCCGTGCGGCCATTTTGAGTACCTGGTGATGCCTTTTGGACTCAAAAACGTGCCAGCTGTGTTTCAGTGTTTTATTAATGATGTTCTGAAGGACATGATTAACAAGTTTGTGTACATGTATCTGAACATTTTGATCTTCTCCCCAGACCACGAAACACATGTGCAGCACGTCAGGGCCATTCTGCATCGCCTTCTGGAGAACCAGCTCATTTGCAAGGCAGAAAAATGTGAGTTTCACACCACCAAGACTAAGTTCTTGGGGCATGTAATTTTGCCTGGATCAGTACAGGTGGACGGTGACAAAGTTAAAGCTGTTCTCGAGTGGCCTGTACCTACTGTCGGAAGCAGCTTCAATGCTTCCTGGGGTTCGCCAACTTCTACAGGTGCTTCATCAGAGGTTTCAGTGGCGTGGCTGCACCCCTCCACAGACTCACCTCGGCTAAGGTACGTTTTGTTTGAGACACTTCTGCCGACATGGCCTTTGCCAAGCTTAAGAGACGTTTCTCTGCGGCCCCTATCCTGACCCAGCCGGACACCTCCAAGCAATTCATTGTGGAGGTTGATGCGTCTGAGTCAGGGGTGGGTGTCGTGTTGTCACAGAGAGTGTCTGATAATAAAATTCATCCCTGCGCGTATTTTTCCTGCAAGCTCACTCCTGCAGAGAGAAATTACAACATTAGGAACAAAGAGTTGCTAGCTGTTAAACTAGCACTTGAAGAATGGCGCCACTGGTTAGAGGGTGCTAAGCAGCAGTTTCTGGTGTGGACAGACCACAAGAACTTGCAATATGTTCGGACTGCCAAGCACCTTAACCCCACCAAGATCGGTGGGCTCTGTTTTTTGACTGGTTCAACTTTAACCTCTCCCACCGTTTGGGCAGTAAGAACATCAAATCTGATGCCCTAGTACCAGCAGGAGAATGAGGCTATGGAGTCTGAGTCCATGTTGATTGTGCCGCTCAACTTGGTCCTTGGGGTCTCTCGTTGGTCCTTGGAGCGCAGGATCAAGGCAGCTGTTCGGGACTCCACCACCATTCCATCAGGGTGCCCCCCGCACTGTTTGTTCCTTCAGGTTTTCGCCCGGCTGTGTTGAAGTGGGGGCATTCATCACGCCTGGCCTGCCGTCCTGGGGTAACCAGGACTGCCTTCCTGGTTGCGCAGCGGTTCTGGTGGCCAACTGTGTCATCTGACGTTTGAGCTTTCGTCTCCTCCTGCTCAGTATGTACCAGTGTCAAGAGACCCAGAACTCATCCAGCAGGACTCCTGCAACCTCTACCAGTTCCCTCCAGAACTTGGTCCCACATTGCGATGGATTTCGTCACTGGACTGCCCAGCTCAAAGGGTAAGACTGTTATCCTGATGGTAGTGCACAGATTTTCTAAGATGGTTCACTCTATACCCCTGCAGAGACTGCCGTCGGCTCAGCAACTGGCTGAGATGGTGGTGCGGACTCCCGGAGAACATCACCTCTGGCCGAGGCCCCCAGTTCGGGCCAGCATTTTGGAAGGAGTTCTGTAAAGTCCTAAGTATAAAGGTCAGTCTGAGTTCTGGCTTCTATCCTCAGACCTAGGGGCAAGTGGAGCACTTCAACCAAGATCTGGAGACTACCCTGCATGCTATGTGCCTGAAGAACCCCCAGACTTGGTCCTCCCAATTCCCCTGGGCTGAGTACTCACAACACTCTGGTTAACTCTACCGGCTTCTCTCCCTTTCAGGCTGCCTATGGATACCAACCACCTCTCTTCCCCCATCAGGAGAGATCTGCATCCTCCTCCAGTCCCGCAGCATTCGTGAGGTGTTGCCATCGCACCTGGACTGAGTACCATTCCCGACTGGTTTGGAACCAGGAACTGTTCGCCTCTGTGGCTAACCGCCGAAGGCCTGCTGCTCCAGAGAACTAGGTGGGTGACAGCGTTTGGCTCTCTCCGGCTGATCTGCCACTGAAGGGGGGTGCCAGAAAGATGCAGCCCGGATTTGTTGGACCATTCCCCATCACTAAGATCATCAACCCAGTGGCCGTCAGGTTGGAGCTCCCCCGGTCACTTAGAGTCCACCCTGTCTTCCACAACAGCAAGCTGAAGCCTGAGGAACTCAGTCCCCTGCAGACACCCCCCGCCGTCCCTCCGGCGCCCCACCTCGTGGATGGTGGCTCTGTCTAAAGTGTCAACAAGCTCTTGGCCTCAATGAGAGTGGACACGGGCATCCAATACCTCGTGGACTGGGTGGGTTACGGCTCGGCTGACAGGCAATGGGTTGCAGAACGCCACATCCTCAGCCGTGAGCTGATAGATCGTTTTCACCGGGACAACCCCACCCAGCCGAAATGTCCATCTTGGAGCCGGACTTTGTGAGGGGGGTCATGTTATAATTTGCCCCTTTTTGTATGGTTTTGTGTTTGTTTTACCCTGTTATTTTGTTACAGGTCAGCTGCAGCTCCTCTCAGGAGCCCGACCCTTCCTGGTGAACCTCCTGGAGTGTTGCAGCTGAAGCAAATCACCCAGATTGTTCTCACCCTATTTCAGGCCACTGCTGCCAGTCCTCAGCGTGGCGTTGTGTTGACTGTCGAGTTTATGGAACTAGTGTACATGTGAGCCATGATGTTTCCTGTTTTTGGTTCCCACAGTCGGTGGAGGAATTTTTGTTATTAACCTCTTTGAACTCAGGTACACGACTATTATTCCTGCGATTGGGTTACTGCCTGAACCCCACCATGACACCTTCTGGCTCAGCTCTCTTCTCACCACAACAGATCAGTACGATTTCTGCATCACTGCAGACACAGCACCGATCTGCCTGTTGATCTCACACTCCATCTTTCCCTCACTCGTGAACAATACTTGAACTCCTTCACTTGAGGCAGGAACCTCGTCCCTGACCAGAAGAAGGCATTTTATCTCTACCACCTTAAGATATGGTTTTAGATTTGGAGGTGCTGTTTCTCATCCTGGCTGTTTTACACTCAGCTGCTCAATCGAATGCTGAAGATCATGGTCTGATGAAGTCAACAGGACCACATCATCTGCAAAAAGCAGAGACCCAATCCTCAGGCCACCAAAATGGATCCCCTCAATGCTTTGACTTTGCTTAGAAATCTTGTTCAATAAAGTTATGAACAGAATCGGTGACAAATGGTAGCCATGGCAAAGTCTAACTCTCACTGGAAACAGGTTAAAGTAAGTTATTTGTGTTGCCTAATTTTTTGCAGGACTAAAGTTGTCATTTTTGTTTGTAAAACATCATTACTGAAAATGAGCAGGAGTGCATAAAACAGGAGCTCAGACTAGTTATTTATGTGAAACTCTGTCACTAGTGAGCGTTTGCGAGTTTAGCATCACGTTGGTGCAGAAACACTCTCACACAGCTAGAGAGCACACAAGAGCAAAGGTCACTCAATGTTTGTGAACTCCACCACAGGCTCTGAGTCAATCTCATGACATGGCATAGCTTAATCTGAAGTGTTTGATCTGGATCTGCCAGCATAAATAACAGTCATATTATTTTTCCATTAATCGCAACACAAATAGAAGATCATCATCAGCAGAGGTGTCAACCTTCACCTTAGACTGATTTGCTTCTTCAGGTGCTCTGGAACTGGAGGCAGAAGGAGGCAGCAAGCCCTGACAGAGAGCTGCCATTGCACACAAACCTACCCACAAACCTTTGCCTGTGGCTTTGCCTTTGATGGTGCATGTCTCTTCTTGACATTTCTCATCAACTTGCCCTAGGAACTTTAAATTCCATCCATTTGGTCCAAAGTTTTCAGACTGTGTGGCATGATTCTGGAGATAAAAACCACGTAATTGTCGTTCAGGGAGTTATAAAGCCAGCAATCCTCAAAGACAATATCCTCAAACCGATGCATCTGCTTTGCTTTCCCACACAGACCTGTTGCACTTGAAAAGATAAGCTTCAAAGTGCTGAATTACAGCTCAAACTGGAAAACCGAGATGCAAAACATAGGCTTTCAGTCAAAGCTGTCCTTATCTGAGCCTCAAACCTTTCTGAACTCATCATTTGCACCAGACCTGATGGGGAACTTGGCATATTTGTAGTGCTGCAGCAATTAGAACAGAGCAACATTAATAGTCCATGCAGGTTGTAATAGAATTAAAACATAAAAAATATGCGAAGCACACTGGGATGCCAATGATGCGCTGCATGCGCAAAGACAGGTGCCAGCGGTCTTTAATGTTCACAACAAAGACGCAGCAGCAAATCACATCACGGTGATCAGGCTAAATTAATTTGAGATATCTGAGAGCTTAAGTTTGGATCAATCCAGACTGAAACAATCTAAAAAATTCTAAGATCTCAGCGAGGAGTAAATATGTAGAAACAGCTTCCAAATGTGGAGAGAAAACTGTCAGAATTCACTATTTGTTCTTTAATTACCCCAGATTTCTATTTAATCAGAGTCATTTTAGATCATGATTATTCTCCATTTAAAAGGGAAAAACAGCATTCTGCTGCAGGAAGGTAAAATCCTCTCTGCTGATCTGAGTATGGCCTGCTGACACATCTCAAGATCCACTCTGGTAGTCAGGAGGTGGCCGTCCATTATTACCCCCCACTTTTATCACCTAGGCTACAAGCTCTATAGGGCCGTTACACAACCCTCACCTGTATGTGTGTGTCTGTGTGTGTTTATTATAAATGCAAACACAGTTTCTCACCATTTCAGAGCCAGAATGAATTAGTCATCGCTAAATGTGTTTAAAATGCATTAATCGGTTTTAGCGCTCCCTAATTTGTACTGCAGAAGCTCGGAACTGTCATTTTCTCACATAAAACTAGTTTCCTTTTTTGTCTCAATCAAAAAATATTAGGAAAAAAGTCCAAATGCAGCATAAAAGAGTAACAAATGTACAAATGTGTTATTTTGGTTTGGAGTATCAAATGTGTTTTAATGGATTAATACAAAAGTGGCAAGGTGGAGAAATGAGGGCCCAGGCAGGATTCAATCCCTAGACTCCTGGGTGAGAGTCAGCCAAAGGGACACCCCCTTGGCCAAGTAGCCAGGGCGCATGATCAGTCGGGTCACAGTGACAGGAAGCTCACACTGTCACACAAATTAGACTTGGGTGAAAATGTGCTAAAATGACTCTGAAGGTTACAGACTGATGACCAGCTGACTACATGTTTTAATAAACCTTAAATTATAATGAATGCAGTATTGGTTTTTGTAACAATCATAATTAAGATGGGGTGCGAATTTCCAGACAAACCTTTAATTGCACTCATCAAGCTGCAACTTGAGCAGTAGAAGGATTTTCGCTGTAAAAAATGACCGATCCAGATAACTTCTAACTGCATTGTTGATTATTTTTTTAAAACACAGAAAAGGTTTATTTTTTACCTTGCTGCTGACAGTTTCATTCGCAGCTGCAAACTTCCTCAGAGCTGACGCTGATGGTGACGTCACTTCCTACTCCGTAAGGACATACCAGATAACTTCTGTTCTGCCACCACTTCTGATGAGCTTAATCCTAGACTTCCACATCTGTTTTTATTTTCCTTCGGGTTTTAACTGTCTGTCACAATGTGGTTTCCAAACTTTGTTGCTTGTTTCTCAATGTGCCTGCACAAACCTTTCCAACCCCAGTAATAAATTATCTTTTCCACTCCTTCTGCGGTCACCCATATCCACTACAGAGTTTCCTTCAGTTGTTGCTTCAATAAATATCCAAAACATCACAAATGTGAGTCAGTTTTATGAAGGCGTGGAGGTTGGGGTGGCGCTGGACCATCCTGGAAGAATTCAGAGGTGAACTGCTCATCAACATTAATGAAATCTTGTTTCTTTGCTGATACAACAGGAATGTCTTCTGCGTTGTGACCATGATGTTTTGGTGTCATCATGCACTCCTCTGCTAAGTGAAGCTGCTCAGAGGGGGAGGATCGGATCTTGGATTAATTAGGCTGAGGAACTCCCGGTTTGGAGAGCTTAGCTTGTCCAGGGTGATGTTTTCCTCAGAGTGTTTTCCACAGGGATAGGTTTGCACTCATCTTTGATAGTTAACCCCATGTGACCCTTCCCTAGAGCCACAGAACGCTCCCACTTCTCTGCTCCTGCTTCTCATTAGGGCTTGTTCACTGGTCTGACTGGGTCTAAGTGGGCCACCACCCAGGAGATACTGAACCTTGTATTTCTAACACATAGTCCAAAAATGTGTTCATTATTTGTTTGAACGTGAAATAAAATGCAGTTCATCACTTAATGTGTTTTACTTTAATCGACTATGAGTTGTTTTTTATTATCAGCACTTCAGTGTTGATGATTTAAAATAAAAACAGTCTCATTTGACCATTAAACTGACCAAGAGACAAAGCAATAAGTTCATCTCTGAGGCTCAAATATCACATAGATTTTATAAAAATATGTGTTAAATGTATCTTTTACTGATGGGTTCTCAGAGAACCGCATCTCTGAAGAACTTTGTTTTTTATTTTAGAGCAGAAGAGTTAAACTGCAGCTGAGTTGTTATCCTGTATTGTTGCGATCTTGAGAGTATGATGAGACATGAATTCGTCTGACCTCGTCGAGGCGGGACAAAGGACTGAATTCAAAGCGGGGCACCTAGGGGCCAAGCTGGCGGCCGGCCCAGCTGAGGAACACCAGCCAGCCACCACCTGCATACTGCCCCCCCCCCCCCACACACACACACACACACACACAACCAGCCTCATCTGCATCTTCCTCGCATCCCGCTCCCAGTAATATCTGCGTAATCCATCTCATACTCATAACAGCAGCTGATTCCAGTGTGGAGGCAGCCCTCTGGCCACCACTCACCTCGTCATTGAGCTGATTTTAAAATCTAGATGCGCATAGTTAAACATCAGACTTATTAGATTAGATAATGTTTTACAGGTATCAAATTTATGGAAATGTAAAAACAAGTATCCTTAGCCTTTTAAATCTGCTGAAACATAAACAAAAGTCCTGTATTTGCTGCTCAGTTAGCTCAGCTTGTCAGAACAGAAGCTGTTTTATCACAGTGTGAAGAAATTACGTACAACTTCACTGAGGGTGTATCATTAGTCTGCCCTCATTCCAATCATTTTGCTTAACAGATATATGAGAAAGCCAAGTTTCTCCTTCATGATTCAGCCTCAGTGGCTGAACTCTGACTCTTAATTTAGCTGCTGGTTTGTTATAAGTGTCTATGAAAGATTGAAGAGTTAGCAGTAAGGGTTGGATTATTTGTGCTGTTTGGTTTCGGCCTCTCAGTGTTTCTCTCTCAGCTCAACAGTGCCCCCTGGAAAATACAAGGTGTAGTGCAGCCAAAAACTGGTTCAAGGTGTGAAAAGGTGACAGTCAGACAGACAAACTGATCATTTAGTCCCTCCATCTGCCTCCGGTGAAGTTTTGATCAAGGATGGCTTCACATCAGACTGCGTGGACGGTGTAGGGCACAAATGAGTCAACATATCTGCAAAAGAAAAGATGTTAATCCAGAAAAACCAGAAACATTTTCCCTGTGGAGATGAATTTAATCACTTTTAGAGGTATTATCATCCTGATTAGCATGCTTGCTAAAAACAAAGACTCTCTTGAACTGCTTTGTTTTTTCTGCTGGAGTCAGCTCGAGTTTAAATTTTCACCTTTATCGTGATCACTGTTTACAATTCATTTCCCGTCAAACTCGGATGTCACAGCCCGGCTGACCCTTGCCCTTGAGCAAAACCAATATCCAAACACTGAGTTGGGCTGACAGACGGGGAACACTGGGATGCCAGTTCCAGACAATGAGACAGCCAAAGCGAAGAGATGGGTTGAAATTCTTCTCCCAGCTGTAGACCTCGTCGGATCCTGAATTCCTGAGCTCCTCTGGAGGAGCCCTTGGGGCCGGCAGAATGGCAGGGAGCATTATGGGAGTCTGTCCTTTTTCTGTAAGCCCAAGCAGGCAGGGGTGTTCTCACAGGAAGACAGGGTGTGTGTGTGTGTGTGTGTGTGTGTGTGTGTGTGTGTGTGTGTGTGTGTGTGTGTGTGTGTGTGTGTGTGTGTGTGTGTGTGTGTGTGTGTGTGTGTGTGTGTGTGTGTGTGTGTGTGTGTGTGTGTGTGTTTGACAACAGTGCATTTTTGACCCCCTCGTGCTACTGCTGTCTCTGCTGCAATGTGGGATCCATGTGGAGGCACAGATAGACCTGTCTCTGAGATTCATGCCAGGACTAATTCAGTGGCTTGTAGTCGGCGACCATGTTTGGCACCGAGCGTCGGCTTCCAACGTTGACTAATGGGAGAGTCCGCAGGAGGTTAAAGGGTTGATGTGCTTTACTTCTGCGCCAACCTTGATCATCAAGGTAATTATAAGGACCCGGGGGGGGGGGGGGGGGGGGGGGGCTGCGAGCCCGCCCGAGGCTGTGAACGTGGCTGAACAGACGAATACGATGTTTTTGTGTGTTCCCACAGTTTTCAGGGCACAAGTAAAAGTAGTTGAGTATTTCACATGTGGAGACAGTTAATGAAATGAATCTAGAAGCACTTCATCCCTTGCAAATTTACTTTTAAAATAAGGGCAAAAAAACTGTTGAATGGCACAGAGGGACTCCACATTTGGATTATGATTTGCATCTGTGCTCCGTTAAAAAGAGACACTTAAAGAACAGAGGGGCTGCAGATGTTTTGCTTCTAACGGAACCTCTGATGCAAATCATTTGTGTTGCAGTAAAAAAAAACATTTATACACGAGACAACATGAGAAACCTGGCCAAAACGTGAAAATTCTTCTCCTTTTCTTTAAAGTTCAACACTTTGCTCAGACAAACCTGCACTTCTCACTCAAAAACACAGAATTATGGAGGATTGTTGGGAAGATAAGAACATTCTTCAGGTAGATACTGATGCCGAAGGAGGCCGTCACTCTGAATGAAAGCTGACATGTTATATCATGTGTGTTCATCTAGTTGCTGCGGCTCTCTGGAGGGCGCAGTCTGCAGCCCTGTATGTAGGACCAGTTTGGCCTTCGAGGGGGTGGTTCTGGTGGCGATCCATTATCAGTAATGGGTCGGGGTCACACAATGGGGGCACTTTGTCAGATCTGTTGGGGACGCACTGCGGTAGGCAGAGGGGTTGCTTTGATCTTGGTGCGTATGCTCACCGGAGTGTGCCATGTCTGAAAACTGATCCTCTCTCTGACATCGCCCTCACGGAACCATCCAGAGATCTGGAGCTCTTCTTTAAAAAATTACAAAAATAACCATTGCTTGAATTATTTGTAACTTGCTGCTGCATGAGGTAAAATTATAATCTCCATTAAAAATCTCTGGTACAGACAATATTTCTGTCTTTGCATTGTTCCTCGTCTTTGTTTCATGGATAAATGGGCAGTTAACAGTTGGTATGTGTGTGTGCATGCGTGCATGCAAGTGTGCATCAGTGTGTCTCCGATGGGATGCCCGGACAGCCCAGTGTTTGTAGTTTCTGTAGTCCTGAGGGCCCCCAATGGGTGTGCTCACTTTAAAGGGCCCAGTGAACTGTGAGGACTTGAGACATGAGACTGTGCCGCCCAACTGGCCCAGAGGACAAGGGTTCACCCAGAGAATGTGAGCTGAGCAGGGGAACTGGGCCGAGACGAGCTCCCACAAACTCCATCACGAAAGACGGAGGCTCCACCATCGCCTCGGAGAGAAACACTACATCCCAACGGCTGAATTTACCTCGAACTTTTGTTTTTTACTGTTCAGAAAAAAAATGGTTGTGAGAGACAACAGCAACAGTTCTGGTCAAAATTAGGAATCTGTTACGTGTCAACAATTATCTTACAAAGGCTAAAATCAGTGAGATGACAGGATTGGTGAGCTAACTGCTAGGCTGGGTTTAGGCCAAAAACAAAGGGATGGATGACATTTTGAGGGGAAATCAGATGGAGACGCAGCTCTAGACAATTCTGTGGAAAACTGCAGTCGACAAAAGTTTCAAATGTAAAATGAATGAAAACATTATTTATGCCGAGCCTAGATGTGGCCGCATCATCCTTCAACAGCATTTCACTGTTCAATAAAGTTATTTCTGAAACAAAAGTATGTCTAATCATCAGAACTTCATTTTTATCCAGATTCTTGTATTAAGCCTCTAATAATATTTAGTAGACCTAAAGCAGAAACTAACAGGAAAAGTGATGTTTGAAGAAGAATTCATATTTACAGGGGAAATTCAGCATTCCCTTTTCTCTGATTTGTTTGAGTCAATCATTAGAAGCTTTTATGATTTCTCAGTTGGTCAAACAACAAGAAATTTCAAATTAAAGGTCAAAGTTTAGAAGTCCAGGTCCGGGTCAGGGATGAGGTCCTGCATCAAGAGCGTGTTTCGGAGTCTTGTTCAGGAGTGAGAGAAAGATGGAACGTGAGATCGATGAGCAGATTTGTGCTGCATCTGCAGTGATACGGGCATTGTACTGGTCTGTTGGGGTAGTGGGGAAGGGAGAGCTGAGGCGGAAGGCGAAGTTCTTGATTTACCGGTCGATCTATGTTCCTACCCTCACCTATGGTCACGAGTTTTGGGTAGTGACCGAAAGAACGAGATCACAGACACAAGAGGCCAAAATGAGTTTCCTCCGCAGGGTGTCTGGGCTCTCCTTTAGAGATAGGGAGAGAAACTCGGTCATTCGGGAGGGGCTCGGTGTAGACCTGCTGCTCCTCCACGTTAAGAGGAGCCAGTTGAGGTGCCTCTGGTTAGGATGCCTCCCTGGCACATCCGAGCAGGAGGACACCTAAAGGAAGATCCAGGACACGATGGAAGGACTAGTTTCTTGGCTGGCCAGGGAACATGTTGGGATTCTTCTGGAGGAGCTGGCTCAAGTAGCTGGAGAGAGGGAAGTCTGGACCTCTCTGATTAGGCTGCTGCCCCTGCAACCCAACTTCAGATGATTTTTATTAATATTTATTTCATTTCTGACTTCCATCAAATTGTCTTTATTTTGCCAGAATGAGTCTGACACAAACTCAGAGTTCTTCGTCCTTACAACAGAAACATTTTCTAAACTCGTTTCACCGGCAAGGTGAACGTGTGATTTATTTTTAGCCATGCAGATCATAAGAGGAAGCCCTTATAGATTGCACCCTCTCAGGAGAGAAAAACAGAGATGTCAGAAGTAAAGCAAACTCCAGCTGAGTGTTGATATCAGGTTATGATGTTTGCTGTTTTAGCATGGGGATAGGGGTTCCATCTCTCTCTTTTTCTTTATTTTCTCCTGTTGTTTCTTCTCTCCTTCAAGGGTAGACAGGCAGACAAAGCCTGCGGCTGTTTCTCCCCAGCTGGGATCTTAAGGTTAAGCTCCAAAGAGAAAAATACCAGTGTTGTTTCTTGCAGCATTTCCTTTCATAGCTACTTTATTTTACATCCTCCTTTGGACAATTCCCATCACATGGCTTTTCTCTTGTAATTTTTGACTGACCTTTTTTTTTTCAACCTAATTCCAGTTCATCCTGAGTTAAAAGGTTAGAAAAAATGGCAAATCAAGCCACTGAACTCTCATGAGTTCATCTTTTTATTGCAAAATGATAATAATAAAAATGTAGTGAAATTAAAATGTATGACGAAGGAGAGATAATGTCATCTAATCTCTATTTAGAAGGCAATATTGACTGAAAGTCAGGATGTTTTTTTGCGTCCACAGATTGGGCTCCAGAGGTGCTGGTCTGATGAGTGTCAATTAAACGGCCATTTAAATATTTAAGCAGCAAAGTTTCCAAACTGTCCCCTGGGTGCAGTTACAAGGAGGAGGAGGGTCGAGGAGAGGTAATGCAGCCTCAGCTCTCTAAAGAGCAGCCTGGTGCAAGGCGGCCGGCGTGGATAGTCGGGAGGCATCGCGGTTTGGGTTACAGTGTGAATTAAAGCTGACACTAAGAAGCGCTCCTCACAATGACCTGCAGAAAACACAAGACAAAAGGGGCTATTTTGAAGCGGGACAAAGGGGAAGTTAGAGGAGATACCTGAGCCTGGGCCGGCCGAGTCAGAGTGTCTGTGAAGGGGTCGAGACCACCACTGGTACACCCAGCAGAGGATAAGAACACATTCCTGCAGAAAGCTTGCAAAGATGCACAAAAGCATGCGTGCATGCAAAAATGCACAAACTTTCACTGGAAAAATAAAGATTTAGGTGTTAATATCAGACACACTGCAGGACTTCATCACAGGAAAAACAATTAACCTTTCAGGCATTGTCAACAACAGAATTGTCTCTGCAGCAACATCTACTCTATCATCTCTGCAGACAGTTTGACACGAAATCCACATGAGGAAGAAATTGTTTAGCGAATGCTCCAGTTCGCTCATAGCAACCTCTTTACCCCCCAAAATCAGCCAATAAATGTTGTGAATTCCAGAAGAGTTTGAGCCATCTCCCTTCATCTGCTGTCACCATGGTCCTCAGCGTGCCTTCACCTCCATCCTAATCCCCCACTTCATGTGAAAGCCGGGATGACAGCCTCGGCTCTTGTCACCCGTGTGTGTTTGTTCACTCTTAACTTCTTAAGCATCCACCTGTTCCTGCTGCAGAGAGGCTGCACACATGTTCATGTAACTGGAATCATTTTATTAATGTTTCAAGCTTCACACACTCTCCCCACCCCCAATCCAAACTGAGTTATCTTAGGAGCTTATACTCTTCCTTTTCCAGACAAAAGTTCATTTGCTTCAAGCCAGGCTGAGAGCATCCTGGTTGAAGTAATTACTTTCTGCAGACATCTCCTGGGGTGCAAAGTGTCCAGACGACAGCCACATCCTTATTCTGGAACTCCAAGGGTCACCGCGAGGACACGGCTTGCTGTGGAAACCATTTAAACCACCATCTTTATCTTCTCTCTGTGTTGCTGTTGCATGCAGAGCACGATCTTTAATCACTTTCTGAAACATAAAGGAGCTGCACTCTTTAAAGCTCAAAAGGTTTCAGCTAAAGGGCTTCATCGGAAAAGTTTCTTTTCCCTTGTGAAAATAATAAACCCATGCATCAACGTGGCAAAACTCCATACAAGTGCTGAATCTGCTGATGATAATATAATAATTATAAATATTTTACATAATTTAAAACTGCATTACAGTTTATTTGTTGTGCATTTGCCTCAAACTACATTTATGCAAAATATGAATGCTTTTTGTTGACTTTCAGGAATTTCATTAAATCATTCAGGTGTCATGCAAAGTATTTTCATTTTTTATATGTTTAGAAAGAAAAAAGACACCATAAAAGATGATCATAAGTAAAAATGCATTAAAGTAATCTAATAGTACCATAAACTGAATGTTTTTACTGATATCACATTTGCTTTGTGACCCTTCCTACTTCACTTTTATTTTGGAATTTGATTTTTGCAGGAATAAAACCAGCTTCATACTTACCTATGTAGGAGTTTTGACAATGACTTCAGTTGAAAACAAGATGCATTAATATAACCATTAAATGTAAAGTCTGGTTGGACAGCTCAGTCAGATGGAGTGTAGCCCCGGCAGGAAACCAGCGGCTTAAACATCTCCGGTCTCTGCTGATTATCATGGATAACTTTGACCCACAGAACGGGTGAGGATTCCTGTCTAATTGAATTACTGTCAGCCTTCTAGCCTACAAATATTGTCTTGAACTTATACCCCTCTCTGCTGCCAAAAAATATTTATCGTACATTTTACATGTATACTTGGAGTTTTTCTCCTTTTTAGTTCCAGGATTTGGTACAAAAACTGTTTTGCTCTATCAGTATCAGCTGTTTGTCCTTGCATTAAACATCTGGACTATTACAGCATTTAAGCTCTGATGGATGGACGTAGAAACTTGGGTTAAAGGAAGGAAGCTTCGTTTTCCAATAAGCTGCATCATGGCTGTGAAATAAGTGATGTGAACAACACCTTCTCCCTGGTCTACAATGCCATTCCATCCATATTTTCCTTCTGCATCATGAATGAACACAGAATAAAACCACTCACTGATATGCATCCCCAGCTGATAAACACCTCACTCGTTAAATTTGTGCAACACTTTCTTCATGCAACATGCACTTGGAGATTTTAGCGTGGTTCCGCTCCTATTTCAATGGCAGATGTTTTAATGTTACCCTGGGGAACTGCGCCTCTAGAGTGGCACCTCTTTTTTGTGGGGTTCCCCAGGGGTCCGTTTTAGGTCCGCTTCTTTTTAATCTATACATTTTACCTTTGGCAGCTATTTTTTAGAAAATTCCAGGTAAATTTTCATCTCTATGCTGACGATTATCAGCTTTATATGGCCCTAACATCTGCTGACCCTGTGCAACCACTGACTGACTGCCTGAGTGAAGTCAGGTCCTGGCTCTCGGCTAATTTTCTCCATCTTAACAGCTCCAAACTGGAGGCTATTTTCTTCGCCCCCTGCTCCCCCTCGGCTGTGGAGCCATCTCTGCCCCCTTCATTGTCAGTTTTGGTGAAGCCAACAATTACAATTATGGGGGTCACTCTGGATGCTTTTTTTTTTTAATGGATGCACAGATAAATCAGGTAGTCAGGTCGTGTTTCTTTCATCTTCGCCGGCTGGCCAAACTAAAATCTGTCCTGAACAAAAAAGATCTTCAGTCAGTTATTCATGCTTCTGTAACGTCACGTCTGGACTATGCCAATTCTCTTTTATATGGTATTCCGTCCTCTTCAGTGGTACGTCTCCAATTGGTACAGAATGCTGCTGCAGGGTTTCTTACGGGCATAGACCGACGACAGCATATCACCTCTGTTTTGGCAAATTTACACTGGCTTCCACTTCGGTTTCGGATGAAGTTCAAAATCCTCCTGTTGTTTTACAAATCTATTCATGAACTGGCCCCCTCCTATTTGGCACATCTTTTGAGTCCCTATGTTCCAGCGCCAACCCTGAGGTCCTCTGACCAGCACCTTCTGCTTGTCCCTCCTGCCCGCTATTTGGCCCGTGGCGAACGGGCTTTCTCAGTGTGTGCGCCTAAACTTTGGAACCATCTCCACCTGAAGGTCCGACTTGCCCCCTCCCTTCCCGCTTTTAAAGTACGTTTGAAGACATGTTTCTATTCCCTGGCCTTCCCGGCTGAGACTGTTTAACACTTTTGCTTTCCAGTTTATTTTTTATTAATTTTAAAATAGTATTTATTTGTTTTATCTTTTTTGGTGATGTGTTGTCTTGTACAGCACTTTGATTGGCAATGTCGCCATTTAAATGTGCTTTATAAATAAAGGTTGATGAAGATGATGAGATTCAACACATGAACGTCCTATAAAATATGCATATCCCGGGTGTCCGTGTTGGGTTCCAAAGTGGACAGTGGAAGAATGATGGCACTATTGGCTCTGATTGCTACTCCTCAGGAGAACCTGCCACAGGCTGTGTGCCAAGTGCTTTAAATTTTAAAGAGGCGATGAAGAAACTGTACAGAAGAGATCGGACTTTTCTCTTCCCCCCGTTTGGTTTTCTTGTTTGATTCATCTCACACTGAACACTCATTACAAACCACCTGAATTAGTTTCTATTAACCATATCCACTTATTGGTATGCTTGTTTTGATGTGTATGGATGCCAGGGGATGGTGGTTTTATCAGGAATGAGGAAATGCTTTGCTCTAATTAGGATGTTATTTAGCATCATAATGCGAAAATGAATGATATGAACCAAAATTAAAAACTAGAGATGCTCATGTTTGTGATCCGCTCTGCTTCTGTCTGCAGAAAGATGGACGCTCACACTTGCTAGCATGTTCCCAGCTTGATCTATTAGTAAAAAATTATTTTTGAAATATCAGTAAATGCGTAAAGGTTGCCATGTTTGCACAGGACTTCCCAGCAGCCCTCTTATTTATCATTTTGAAAGCTTTTTGAAGTGATTGCTGACAAAAGCAGTTCTGATCAGGTGGGGTCAACTCTTTCAGAGTAAGAAGATGATAGTCTCTAGCAAGAACATCAGATCACTGTCTGCTTCTCTGAGCTGAGCCTCCTGCACCTTGTGCTTTGCTCCAACCCTCCAGCCTGAGAAACCTCTGCTGCAGGGTGGATTGGGTTCTGGGACCCTCTCCCCTCTCTCCTGGGACTGACCCAAGCTAGGGGAACAGGGGGCTTTCATGGGAGATCACAGGTGCTTATATACAAAATGGCAATTTTCTTCTTCCATAATTCCATGTTACTGCATTACCAGATCTTATCGTGAAGCCAGTATCTCATTCCTGAGGTTTTAGACGTTAATGAAAGATGCTTTACCTCCGGCCACTGGGGGCTAAATCAGCAATCCTTGGATTCCTGCTGGCCTTTGTAAGGGAATGCCAAAGACAGCAAACAGTGAGCTGAAGTCAGTCGCCACGCATAGAGATGAAAATGGGAACACGGCACCAAAAAGACTGTATGGTCGTTTTATTTTAATCAAAATTTGAATAGAAAACGTTTAAAACTTAAACTTAGTTATCCTTCTTTACAATCTTTAGATGTTCACCCTGCCACCTACAAATGTGCCCTGTGGGTGCTGATCACAGTGGCTCTCACTTCCTCTTATTGATCCCGCCTCACACCTGTATCATTATATAAAGAGAAATCTTAAAATGAGCGTGCTAGATCAATGCACACCATGGTGTAATATCACCAAATGAATGGCTCATTATTCCTTTCACCTGAGAGTTGAAACATTTTTGATGGTTACTTTTTATGCCCTCGGCACGCCCCAGAATCTGTCTGAAACAGCCTCAACAATATGTGTTGAGGATATGTAATTTCACCCACTTAGGATCATTAAAAAGAGATCATATTAAATATCACTTCTAGAGAGAGGAAAGAAAGCGAGGAAGAAATAAAGGAGAGATTTGTTTGTCAGTCAATTCCGACCCACTCAATCTCCTTATTCCTGTGACGGGGGGCTGGAAGAGAAAGGGCCCGGGGTCAGCTTTCTGTAAATCTTCTGATGAAATGTTGACAAAACAGCCAATTTTCTGTAATTTTCCTGCAACCTTCTGTCAGCAGCTTACTCACTCAGAACCCCTTCATTTCAAACAACAGTGCACCGCAACCTCTGACATGTATCTGGTCCCTGGCTTCTCTGGCCGGCCAGGAAGACGTAACAGTTGTGCCTTTTAGGTCAGGTGGACGGCGTTTAAGAAGCCGGCCTCATAAAGGACACCTTTGTCTCTCAAACGGGCTCTCCCGGGCCTCAGTAAAAGGACAAGAAATGTAGTTAATAGCTCAAGAGTGGCCTAATCATCGGCTGCCATTACTGCTCCAATATCAGTGGAGATGACAGACTTATCAATAACAAAAGCCCAGCTGAAGCCTCGGCCGCTCCGTCATTTTGATCTTTGCTCCGCTAATCAGAGCTTTCATTTGAGCTAAGCACCGGGCAGCACACCTCTCATTCTCTTCATGCTGTGCCAGAGATCACTCATCTTTACAAGCCACTCTGTGCTCCTCCAACCCCCGGCCACCATTTTCACAAATTGGCTTAATTTCTCAGGCAAATATATGACACATCTGAGAGCTCATTATCCTTGCAATGCCAGTAATTATTGGGCTCCAGATTTCCTCCCCTTTTTTTTAAAGCAATTGAGGATTTGTCGTGAACGGATCTAGTTGGAACCCAGCTGATTTTCTAATTGAAATACAGACATGTCAAATTTAAAGTAACAAAATATTTTATGATCTTAAAACATTGAAAGCATTAAAGAATGATGCAAATCCACCCTATCATTTGTGTCATTTATCTGAAGAACTCTGAAGCTGTTAGCATGTGTGTGTTTTATCTCCGTTTTTCTTCATTTGAAATGTTTCTCCTGATCATTCCACCATGATGGGGAAACCTGAGAGGGCCAGAGAGAGGAGCTCCTGCACCTGGCCGAGCTGGCCCTTTCATTTACAGTCATGGTGAGGATCAAGCTCTGACGGGCTCAGACACCTGCTATTGGGAAATATGCTCTCCATCAGTGAGCTATAGACTATTTCTGGACAGCAGCACTGGGAGACCATTGTGCTCCCCAGCAATGACAGCCAAGGTATTCTGGGACTCTTAGGCACTCATCGAAAACAATGTGTTATTCATGCAAAGCTTAAGAAGTAGACGACGACTCCTACATCAACTGAGCAAATTAGGCTTGGAGCTGAACTCTAATTGTTTGAATAGTTTTATGTTGAAAAAAAAAGCAGAAGAAATTGCACATGAAAGACAGTCTGCAATCTGTGGAATAAATCTGACAGTTAAACACATTTATAATGTGAATATAAATACATTTTTTTCGACGTGAGGCAGAAAATGTGAGGCTTAACACAAAACAGTAGAGCTCCTTATTCCCCCAGTTTGACACACAATATGTGCTCCTTCAAAATTTAATCTGCTCTCTGCTGCTGCACAGTCTTACAGGGGCATGGGGTTGGAGGATTTTGCAATGTCATCTGGGATTAAACAGGAGCAGCACATCAGAGCCCCCAGGCCACACCACCTGGAGCCCCTCATGCGTTCCTGGGTGCTGCAGCATTCAGAGCCATCCCCATTAGCTTACTGCCAAATCATTCTTGGTCAACCGAATGACACTGAGCTAACAAAGCCCCATTTCAGAAAAGATTACAACTCCAACAAGAAAGCCTTTGATTATGAATTTGCTTGCAGCGTTATCAATACCCCGATCATTCCCGCGCATCAACACAAGCATCTCTAATCACCGTACTTTGGCTGCGCCTCCAGTTGTGCATCAACCTACTGAAGAAGAAAAAAGAAGCAAGTCACTATGGAGAAAAGAACAGTGACTTGTTTAACAAGGAGCACGTGCAATGACAAAGTGATTCCTTTCTCAGTGTTGATCATCCACCTGCACACAGATTAGGTCAGATATTCACCTGAGCTGCCAGACTGTCACTCACACTCGATAAAAAAGAGAAGAAACCCACACAGCACACATTCACCAGCTCTCCACTTCAGGTGGAGAAGATAAAGACCTCCAGAGAGGAGACAAAGCACAAAGGTTTACTTGTTTCACCACCTAAATAATAAAAAACATACATCAAGCTGTTATTATTCATATGACATAGTGTTTATAAGCCTTATAATTTACAAATGATTGTGAATTTGAGTAAAAAAATTGGTGTTAAATGTTTATTTCTAGTAAGTGCTAATAGTTAACATGCTGTAATCCAGAATGCAGAAAAGATGACTGTGATGAACATTTTTTTTTACAGTTTTGTCTTATTTGCTTGTGTTTGTCCCATTTACAGAAAAGTGTCAAATTTTCTCTCATTATTACACACCACTCATACCCCCTGATTAATATGCACACAGTTGACATGTGGAATACTGAAAAGGACCGTTAATTTCATTTTCACGGTGTTCATGGTGAATTTTTTAATTTAACCACGTGGTTTCACCTGAAATGCTCTAAAACCCATGTAGCGGCGGAGTCAGCTGATTTGGGATGGCTTCACCACACTGGTCTCTGGCGCCACCTCGTGGATAAGATGGAAAAGTGAAACATTTTATGTTGATTTATGAAACATAACTTTTGGATTTCTCATTAAGTTAATGCGGAAATGTTGATGATATTTAGAGTTAAGTTTTGATTTTATCCGAAGTCTCAGACAATAATTACATTTATCTGAGAAAAATTAAAGAAAATAGTAAACCTGCATTTGACACATGATTTTTTTTTATATAAAACACATTTGAGCATCTCCTTTATTTATTCTCTAGTCCCGAATCCTGTTATTTTTATTACTATAATAAAGTTTTCCAGGCTTTCCAAAAAATATGATTAGGGTTTTTAAAATATTTCCTAAGTTCAAGGACATTTGGAAAATCTGGGCAAATTTTTTTTTAAGTTTATCTTTACCTTTGTTGTATTAAAACACTAATGACATGAAAAATCGTTAAATAAAAACAAATCTGATTTGTTTCCACTTTGAGATCTCTATCATTTTATGATAGATTTGATGATAACAAAAAATAAACAAACAAAACAAAGAACACTAAAAAAAACTAGTGAGGACTGAGCAATACTTTTAAAGGACAGGATGGAGGCTTAACAGCTGGAAAATTTATAAATATTAATTTATTCAAAGTTATCATCAGATTCTAGAGCTTTTACATCAGGTGATTAATGTCACGGGTTTAAGGCAAAAGAAGATGACGCTGTGTCTGTAAATCAGTGTGGCTAAATAAGGGAACATTATGGTTTTCTGCTGAAAACAAACAACTTCCAGAGAACCGCCGGTTGCAACTTTACATTCATTTGTGCGCGTGAAGGTCCGCCACCGCGTCACATATAGCTCCATATCTCAGCATACATGAGCAAGGGAGGGGCTGCTGCAAAACACAGAGATAGAATGAATGCAAAGAGCCTAAAGAACACTTCCTGTTGATGCTAAAATTGAAGCCGCAACTCAGCTGTCTGACACATCTGGACTGGAGAGGGGGGGAGGCCTGGCTGTAGTGTTAGCGAACTACTTGAAGGGAATGGACAACATTTAACGCTAATCTGGCAAGACGGTGAGTTTGGCAGACTTCGTATTTGGTATGGACTGGTGACCATAATGCGTTCGTAATGTCGGCACGTCGGTGCCATTTCACTGTAAGTAATGGGACATAACTACCTTCCTACGAGCGGTCGCTAGCTTTCGTTTGCCTGCACTTAGCTTCTGAGTGGATACAAAGCTATCTGTTAGCATAGGCTAACTAGCTATGCTATTTCAAATGTCAGCTGAAATAGTTCCCACCCGCATTCGACGCTGTAACGTAGATGTTCATTTTTACAAGCATGTCGGTTTTTTTTATTGTGATAGATAACAATGTGTGATTAAACCGATAGTAAAACAAGAATGGAGTTTCTGTTTAAGTTGCGCCTCAAAAAAACTCGGTTCTGGGTTAACTAATGCAGCTAGCTAATGTAGCTAGCTAACGTGCTAGTGACTGCTGCTTGGTAGTCGGCACGTTCGGCCCGGTGCAACGATGCGAATTAGTACATTTATGTTAAAGCAACTGGATCGTTCACGTGATGGCTTGTGTAAATGTCAAAGTTCATCGTAGTCGGGTGGATGGGGAAAGTTAGATCCGATGTTAGCACCTCCGGTGTGTCGATCACCCCCATCAAACCTGCTTATGTTTATTAAATTAAAGTTTGATACGCCACACACTTCGTGGCCAGTGTATCGCCATTTGCACACACGAGTTCATTTGCAGTATTATATGATTTTACAGTCTTGAGTCCCAATTACAGAAGTTGACTTATTACTGTATTACAACAGTAAAGTACCCAGGGTTTTTTTAGCTTTAAATGAGATAGCCTTTGTTTGTCTAAATATGTAACAGTCACCTTCCTCGTTGTAACAGGGTATGGGGTGGATTGTAGGACTAAAGACAGCTGAGAAACAGCGCACAATGTAACAATATGTACCACTGAACTAAGGACAAAGTACAGGGACATGGCGTATTAAATTCAGTACACCTGGGTTCACCAGGGTCACCAAGTACAGTGTTCACCACTGTTATGTGACATTCATTTATCTTACTGAGAAAAAAGTCCAAGTGTTTGCATGATCGTTGAATCTGTAACCAAAAGCATTTTTGTAGTTGCCAGAACACTGGCCACCAAACCAGTTTCAGTGTCTTATTGAAAATGCATGATTTATTTTCCGTCCCAGTCATTGTTTTGCTTTGCCAGTTTCACATGACCAGTTTTACCTGCAGTTTACTATGAAATAACTTGCTTGTGAAGTAATTTGTAGTCATTTGGTTTGGCTGCTTATGTAGTCGGTAATAAGTTACAGAATATGAATAAGAATAAGAAAATGTTGATGGCAAAAGACTGTCGTATATTATAATTTTAAAAAGTTGGAAAATATAAGTGAAGATTTGAATATTACATGTACAATAATGTCATAATCACTATTAAAATCACCTGCATACATGTTTATATTGTAAATGCAAAACTCTTTCTACTAAATTAGTGAAGTTCAACACTGGTTCTTTAAGGCTGCAATTCATGCATATTTTTGTTGGGTTCTTTGCCTCAATACACTTGAGTCACTGGTTGAATTACCAGTTCAGCATGTCATTAGTTTCTGCAGGTGCCTGTTTATCACCCGCTGGTGGAGATTGGGTGTGTTGGAGCAGAGAAATGTTTAAAAAGTGCTAAATAGTCCCTCAAGGACCTGGATTGGACAACCCTGCCCTGGACAAAAATATCAGAATATATCAGAATAATAGAAATGTGTGATCATTTTTGTGTTCATCATATGAGACAATTTAAAGTGTGTGTGGACCGTACATTATTGTAAGTATCTGGAAGAAATCTCATCATCATAATCTTTTATTTATAAAGCTCCTTCTTACATTTGTCATGTTCAAAGTGCTTTACATGATACATTGAAAAACATAAATTTTATACCATTTCATTAAAAATATTTTAAACAATGTGGAGAAAAAGACATTTGGTCCAGGGTTTTTATTCATCTCAGCAATAAACAGTCATTGTGTCAGTCGGGTAAGTTCATTTCCACTCGTGAAATTTCTTTCAAGGTCCTTACAAATTCAATACCATCGACTATACAGTCAATAAAAGAAATACAGAGGTGCAGTTCAAATATAGCAAAACCATAGGTACCATTTATCAAAGATAAAACTCTGTATTCAAAACATGTAATAATTTAGGTTATTTATATGTATTTATTAATTTCCCCACAAATTATGCCCATCTGAAATTTTTTGTAACGCATCTTTAAAGTATTTTTTTACAAAACCTCTTTAGACTTTCCAAAATGTGGTCTGACTTCTTTTTAGAGTCAGACTTGATATTTCCAACCTGTGTTTTGTATAGCTGAAACATTTGTGTAACATTTTAGTATAATTCTGTTTCTGTTGGTCAGTGCTTTGATGGCATCTCGTTAGAAAGGGGAGAGATAGTGAGGATGGGTTCAAGTCTTGTAGGACCTTATTTTGCTTTAATTGCATTAGCATGTCATTAGGGTGAAATAAGAAACAACTGTTTAGTTTTCTCCATTTATGTTCTCCATATTCAGTCTCTTTTTGCAATTTCTGCACACGGATGACTTTCTGCAGCAAGATTAGCATTGTTCAGGATGTTATTTTCACTTCTGTCCCTTAGGTCCTTCACAAGTGGGTCTATTTTTGTGTAGATGGTTTACTATCTGTTTTAAATTGCTCTCCATCCTGTGCTTGTTAAGCAAATTTGTCCTGCGTCTGGTGTGGCCCACAAACAGTTTTTCAAAGTAGGCAAATGCTGCTGATGTTGAAGAAAGCACACTGGGCTCGTCTGCTGACTTGGTTTTTCCGTTTCCCAACTGAAATGACAAACTTTTAAAATCCAAGCATTAGGAGACATCTTTTCTCTAGAGCTCAGCTGATCTTCAGTAAGTTCACGTATCGTGTTTTAGTGTGTTTTGCTTCCTGTTTGTGTGCTTCATGTAGCAGCTGTATCAATTTCGTTATCTAACAAGGAATTTGAGACACCAACAGATTTTTTTTAAGCTGAGTTCAAACATTTTTGGCCAAGCATGTGACCCTCACTCAGCATGTACATTTTAGCAACTGAGCAATCACTCTTCCACTGGGCTCTGAGTCTGCATGCTGTTGGCAGCTATTGCTACTGTGTTTTAGTGTCAAAATGTTGTATTTAAAATGTCTCAGCAGGTGTGAAAATTAAGCATAACCTCAAAACAGTTTTTAGGTTTGGAATTTGACTCAATGTTCTCTTTCTGGTGCCAAGAATTGCACATATGGTTTATTGCACAGGTGTCTTGGCAAGCTATTGCAGTAGGAGAAACATCCTCAAAGCCCCAAGAGAACGCGTCATGCAGAGAGGATCGTGCTGAGTAGCCAGTTATAAGGGTGGGGGGTGGGGGTGGGGGGGTGAAGGACAGATGGATGAGAGGGTTAAAGGGGGGAACCTGACACAATTATTGATATTAACTGTTTTTTTGTGCACACACGAAGTTAAACAGGCAGTTTAGTGTAAAACCACTTTAAGGTAACTTTTTTCTTGTAAAAGGTCAATTTAAAGCATTTAAATAGTTTTAAACTTTGCATTTCGACACCTAAAAGTCCAGGACACTAGTGCTATTGCTAACTTTTGGTTTTAGTTTGACAAAGACAAGCTATACTTATTTTATTAAGAGTCATTTCTATGTTTTACTTTGCTGGGGTAGTAATGCTTTACTGGTGTCCTGCACTACACATTCATGAAGTTTAAATGTTAGGTGGAAACCTGTTTTTTTTTTTTTTTTTTTACCTGAGGTATGCAGTACAATGCTTGTATTCAAAGTGAGGCTTTGGCAGGTGTGGCTATCCACTAGGGTTCACCAATCCTGTGTGTTTTACAAGTTTCCTGCTCCTTCACACCTGGATCAAGTGGTTTATTACCACCTCATTGGGTAGAGGTCTGCAGATGTCTGTTTTATTTATTTTTTTACCTGTAAACTTAAATCAGATGTTTTGGAGCAAGGAAACAGATCTATGGAATGGTGGCCCTCAAGGACTGAAGTTGGTGACCCCTGGTCTAGAGAGACAGCATCAAAAAGCATTATCACTTATAGGCAACAGCAAAAAGTCGGTCTGCTTTTGGACTGCTCAGAAGATTATCTTCTCAAGAACAGTTGGTGCATACAACACCAGGCAGAACCAGACTTTCCTCTTTTTCTGCCAAATGCTGTATGTACACTATACCTGTACAGCCTGACTAACGTATCTGTAAAGTCACGGTCTGGTACATTTTGTTCAGTCGAATTAATGTGGTTAATCTGCCTTCCCTTACTTCCTCCTCTGCAGAAACATTATAGAACTGAAAGCAAAAGGTCTTGAAGAATTGACATGATAATAATGGAACTTAAACTGAATATGCATATTTAGGTCATCGTAACTGTATAGATCTGTAACACGCTGAATCTTTTCTCCTTAGGTGTTTTCATGTGTTGGGACCAATTTTAACAGCAGTGCTACTCAGACCCATGTGCGATGTGTTAATCTTCATTATGAATTCACACATGCATGCATATATAGTGGCATGTGAAACTGAACCTGAGTTGAAACATGGGGTTGTGTATCACAACTGCAAGGTGGGCTTGGAAACTATTGTTCTGAGAAATTCTATACATGCCAGCCCAGTTTTCTCCACATATGTTGGTACGCAATATAATGTAACAACGTGTTAGCTTTATTTTGGTTATTGTTTGTAGATCTTTTTATGTATGATAATGTTATTTATGCTGTACTTTAGTGTCATAAATAATAAAACAACTTTTGTTTGTTTTTCTCTGCCTTTTCTTCAGGCTGTCGGCAAACTGGAGAAACGTATCCAAGAAATGGACGACGACGGCACCTACATCGAGTTTGATGTGCCGGAGTTCAGTAACACTGTTCTTACTCAACTCAATGAGTTGCGACTGCAAGGGAAACTGTGTGACATCATTGTTCACATTCAGGGCCAGCCATTTCGAGCTCACAAGGCTGTGCTGGCAGCTAGCTCACCCTACTTTCGTGATCACTCTGCTCTCAGCACCATGAGTGGTCTTTCCATCTCAGTCATCAAAAGCCCAGAGGTGTTTGAGCAGCTTCTTGCTTTCTGCTACACAGGTCACATGTCCCTACAGCTCAAGGATATAATCAGTTTCCTTACTGCAGCCAGCTTTCTTCAGATGCAGGCAATCATTGATAAGTGCACCAAAATCCTGGAGGGCATCCATTCCAAGATCAGCCTTCCCGTTAGTGCTGGCAGCCCAGAGAAGGACAACTTACAGACAAGTCACAATGGCGTGAATGACAGCAATCTCTTTATAAACCCTAGCCAGATCTCCCCCCCTTATTATTCCCGGCAGAATCAGCCAGGCATTGATGCACGGTTGGAGTTGGCAGGAAAAGGCCAAGGACGAGTACGGCAACAAGAGGAAGGCCAGTCGGATCGCGGCAGTAGTGATGGCGTATCGGAGCAAGATGCCCCCACTGAGGTTGAAATGGAGCAAGTAGAACTGATTGGCAAAGATGGACAAGTAACGGATGTTCATGTAAAAGTAGAGAAAACGGACAGGCCAAGTTACTCAGATAGTTCCTCGGCTGGTGATGATGGCTACCACACAGAGTTTGTGGATGGAGATCAGATTGTTGCTGTTAGTGTGGGATCCTATGGCTCAGTCATCCAGCCTGCTGCATATTCTTATTCAGGGTTGTCCTCCCCGTGTTTTGTCAACCTGAGCAGCTCCAGTCCTTCTCGTTCCTTGCTTAGTGGTGTCAGAGGTGGGCGAGCCAGAGCCAAGCGCCCCGTGGCCATTACAGCAGGAGTGCTAAGTAATGTCAAACCTGGCTCAGATGATGGCGAACAAGTTGTGGGTGCCACTGGATTGGAAAATGATGTGCGAGAGCGTAGCCTACGGAGCCAGTGGTATCCCTACAACGAGAGACTCATTTGCATTTACTGCGGAAAGACCTTCAATCAAAAAGGTAGTCTGGACCGCCACATGCGTCTACATATGGGGATTACTCCATTTGTTTGTAAATTCTGTGGCAAGAAGTACACAAGGAAAGACCAGCTGGAGTACCACATCCGTGGCCACACAGACAACAAGCCCTTCCACTGTCAGATCTGTGGAAAATGCTTCCCATTTCAGGGCACCCTTAACCAACACCTGAGAAAGAAGCACATGGGAGCATCAGAGATCAGGAATCATATGGATTCCCCAGAGAGAATGGAGGGAAGCTCGGGTCAGAAAGACCAAGAAGACCCAACAGAGGGGATGGCCTTTGAGGCGCAATATGCAGAAGAGGCACCGGCTAATGATATGGAAGAGAGTTCCAAATGCAGTCCAGAGGAGGCTCAAGCATCCAGATGTGACTTTTAGGTCCTGCTTCAGGGGAAGCAAGCTTTAAAAAATGATCATTTCAACCCAGTTTAACGCACTCACTTTTTGAATCAGCTCAGTGTTTCAAGGACCTTTCCTGAGACAAGGATTTCTGTCAATGTTTTGAAAGTGAGATGCTAAATCCAGAGAGAAAACGAGATGCTTTATAAGAATTCATTTAAGCAAAGGGAGTAACAACTTACTATTTTTGAGGTGGTCCTAATAATCAAGACCTCTAGTTGATTTCTCTTTATCTTTCCATGTTTTTTTTAAACTATTTACAGAGTTATATAGGCATGTTGCAATAATTGATAATGTGAAAGCTCTGGTAAGATGCTTGTCATATCACCTTTTTACCTGACCTGTTTTTGCACATGTGGCCACTGGAGGTCACTTACTCACAAGGAATGATTTTTCTACCAGTGCAAAGCTTAGTGTGACATATCCGTTCAATACCTCATGATGCAACTACATACTCATAACAGACAGTATTTTAACTTAAACTCACCAGGTTCTACCTCATAACCAAGAACCTACAATGCACAGATGTGCACACAGTTTGAATCCGTTTTAGGTTTTATGTACAGTTTATCTTATTGCCAAACTCTGTAGTAAATGTTCTTTTTACACAAAGCCTTGATACTTGGGGGGGAAATGTTCCTTGCTGATTGTGAAATGAGGACTCGTTTCATGATCAGCTAGGTTAAACTATGATTAAGAAGGTGCTACGTTAGGAGTGCATTAAGCCTGCTAGCTTATGTGCTTTTAGCAAATGTGGAAAACAGTTCAAGAGAATGGCTGTGATATGATTTAAAGATGCATTTTTCTGTTTTGTAAAAACTGTTATTCAAATCACTTCAGGATTTTATCGCACATCAGTACTGGAAGTCTCCTTCAGTTGGATTTAGATGCTGTCATCCATGTAATGGGTGAATTACGTCCACGCAGTAACAGTTTGTATTCCTCTATACCCTTATGGCATATTTTTACATAAAGTATGTGTACTTGTTTTATCCCAAGAGAGGCTTCCAATGTAATACTCAGTGTTTGACAGAGACGAGGGTACTCACCGTCAATCTAGCACATACGGAGCAGTCTTGAACAATATGCAAAAAGAATGAACAAAGGAATTTCAGCCATTGTCAGATGGTTTTAAATCCGGTGTTTGAAAAGACTTCTTTGTTTCATTTTTCTGTTGTTACAGATTAATAACATGGTTTTCTCGTTTTGTCAGTTCATTTTTATTACATCATCATGGATGTGACTTATAGCTGAATTTATGGTAAAAACTAAATCATTTAAAGGTAGTTGGCTATTCAAAGTATTGATGCCCTTTGCAGAGGGATTTTTGGGTGGAGTTCTGTTGAGGCGATTGGACCGAACAAACCTGCATCATCCAGGTGACTGGCTCTGGGGCAGTACATTCACCTGTTTAAAAAGTAACTTTAATGACACTCTGCAATCATTAATACTATTGAATAGAAGTCATGCATGTGGTATGACTTGTTTAATCTAATCTCTTTGTGCTATGGGGATCAGGGACGGGATGTTTTATATATGATGGGCACTTGAAACGTGTCGGATTATTATTATTATTACTATTTTTTATTTTGCAAAATTAAAGCTCAGCCAGGTGGGTTTTATGTGGGATTCTGCTTTCTTATTCACCATCAAGCTGTTAAATGCTTTTACCCTGTCTTTTATTTTTGGGAAGAGCACGTGCTTTATATAGGTTTTGTCCTATGCTGAATCATTTTCAAAGACCTTAGATTGAATATTTTACAGATTTTAATTAATTTTCTACTAACTGCATTTGTTGGGATCATATTTTCAGTTTGAAGCAGTGTCAGTCCTTTTTTTTATTCTTCTGAATGTGCAGTTGTCATCTTTACTCTGCAACAGAAAAGATGGCGAACCAAAATTTGAAGAATTTGGCTACAATCAGCATAGCTAGCTTTTCTTTTTCTTTGTGTACGAATCAGTCACACACCTTTGATTACAGCTAACAGTCTGTCGGCCTATAAATGTTTACCAAGTGAAGCTTATATCTGTCTGAAGCTGCCCGGGCAGCTTCGTCAACTGACTTGACCTTAACCAAAATCAGTTGCTGACTAGTTAAAATGTCACAGTAAGGAACTTTTCCCAATTTTAGATGATATAAGAACGTCTTTTTCTTTGAGGGAGAAATGTGATTATTGTTCTATGAATCATAGATACAAACTGTTCAAATAATCTTGTGCCAAGACATCTCACCAAAGACTAATGGATGACTTACAGTCCCTTTGAATTACGATGTGTCATTGAAGCATGGTTTAAATTAATGTAGGATTATTAGTTTATTGCTATTTGCAAGTAATGCTTGTTCCTCGGCTTGTAACAATCATTTGTGTAAAATTAGAACAAGTTGCTAAGAACATATTGAGTAGTGAAGTCATAAGTAATATAAGATATGAAGCCATACAAAAGCTGGTAATAGATAAGTTGTGCAATAGGAGTCATATTTGCTTAAAGTCTGCTTAAAAGAGAGACAAAGGAAAATTATAGAGTGGCATCTTAAACTTAGTGCCTTGCCACCAGCTTTATATTTTAGATTCTGGCGTTTGCATTTCTGTGCCTCGTTCATTTTAGGGTAAATAAGTCAATAGAGTCGAATGGCCACGTTTATTGTCAGGTGTTACCATTAATGAGAAGAATCCATGTTTTTTGTGTGCTCTCCTTCTTTCCCTCTTCTTGGTTTTCTCTTGTTCGGCATGGGGACAGGTAGGGACTAATTTAGTAGCAGTTGATCTCAATCAGGAAAGGCAGGCTTGTTTCCTGTTCCCCGCTGTTCAGAGACTGTACTCTTAAGACAATCTGAGCAGTTTACGCAAGGAAGGAGGTGCATGACAAACACAAATCTACTTCCTTTCTGTTCCTTTGGAGCAGAAAACTGCTTGAATATTTAGCAGATGATCTACTGAATATTTTTACAGGAAAAACAAAGGTCGTCTTCTTATACTGTAGCCGAATTGCACGTTGCTCAACCACAAAATTGTAAAAAAAAAAAATTGCCAATTGAAATCTTTTAACTTTGGGCTTTCTTTTTTATTTTTTATTGATTGTGCACTTATGGTTGATTTGTTCCATCAAGAAAGTCTTAAGCTCAGTATGTACCTGGTAGGGACTGAGTGCTTGTTCCCAATTATTTTAATGAGTATGTGGTGCTTTTTCAACAGTCAGTGTTTATCTCAGACTGGTAAACAAATCCATATTCATGATTGGTAAATGGAGGCAGAATTGTTTTAAGACTTTTAATAAGATACATGTGTGATAGTGCATACCTACAGAACTAAGTGAACCTGACACACTAACATCGGCTCCCAGTCAACGTTTTGTTCCACCTCTCTTGAGAGTGAAAGGAAATGCATTTTTTGGGCCACAAATACACAAAAGGAAGCGTTTACAAGGGACGGCTGTCAGACTACTTTTTGAAATTGCAGCTTGTCCTATTCCTTTTATTAAAAAAACTCACTTCAGGTAGTTGACAAACACTGATACAGGCTTAGAAACAAAAATCACAAGTCTTCCATGGCTTTTCTGTCAGTTTCTGTCCACTGTGTATTACTGAAAGAACAGCAATAACATGTTTTTGAAAGTGAAAGTGGTGTTTTGGATCATCAAGGCTACAAATATTGGCCTGTTACGTATCAAAACTAAATGCCAGGGCGTTGTTAAAGTAGGACCACGACAATTTGGTATCGATTTGCTTTGTTATATATACCTTGTGATACTTTGGACAGGTTAGCTTAAAATGTTCAAGTGAAAATGGTGTTGCTAAGAGATGTTTTAAATCCAGCGGTAGGGAGTAAACTGCAATGCAGAAAGTGAGCCTGTGGTTCAGTGATAAACTCAGAGGTGCACTTCCACCTGAGTCTAAATAATAAAAGGGATTTTTGGGCTGTATCGCCACTGTTTGGAAGTGGGCTATTTCCTGGCTTGTCGAAGTTCAATGATCTCCTTTGGTTCCTCACGCTTCAAGGAAACTGTTGTAGTTCAAGGTCAGACAGGACGTTTTTGGACCAGCTGATGTTCTTTATCCCTTTTTGTAAATCCTGAAACTGCACTGTAATGCCTCTGGCTTGCATGTGTTTGGTGACGAGGCAAAAAACAAACCAACATCAAACTCAGGGTATACCATGCTAAAAATGGACATCCACCTTTCGTCTGTAGTGGATTAGTACAGTTGTAGTCAGGTGGGGATACAAAGCTTCAGTCAGCGGTTCTTAAACCTTCAAGATCAAACAAGTTCTTGTTTTCCACAAAATTAAAAGTGGAGGCCCTCTGGAGACCACGAACCGAACCATGACAGCAGAACGGTCTCTTCTCCTGTTTTGTCCACTCTACACACAACCTCACAATCCAACTGTGAACCTCAGAACTCTACTGTTTTATACAACTATGAAGTAAATGAAGCTAGCTACAGCTGATATTGTATCTATTGCCATTTATGAATTTATTTTATAGCATGAAACAAATATATTTATTCAAATTATATATTTTACTCATAATCATTCTGTGCTGCTTCATTTGGGTTCTTAAGCTTGTAAATTGCCTTTTTATTATATAAAGAAATTGTCCATAGATTAATGCGTTTGTAAAATAAAGACGCTGATTTGGATCTGAGTTGTCTTTTCTTTTACACAAGTAGATTGATATTTTTATACTTGTATGAAAAAAGCAGCGATCTGATTTATACTTTTGGTGTAACGTTCCAAATGCATGGTAAGGAACAGTCATGGGTAAAGAGTGATGTATTTGCAGCCTCAAGCCTCCAGAGGGAGGTAGGTGATAGTCATCCTTTTGAGACTTCTCCATTTAAATAGGTTAATGTCAGTAAAAAGTCCCATGTGCCTTAATACATCACTGTTATATGTTATTTTTCAAAATGTCACAATAAAAAATTGAATACGTTTTTATATTTTTTAGGGGGAGGATATTGTTCCCTCTATCAGTTATTGGGGGATGTACAGTTGATTAAAGACACAAAAACCCAGCAGCAACAAATAAAACAACATTTTAGTCTCATATGACTTCTAATTAAAAACTCCAGCGAAACACTTGACATAAAGTTCAGTAGTGTTTTTCCTGCCTCTGCAGTAATAAAGCATGTTTCCAAGGGGAGACATACATCTGCCCAGTGGCACAACACGTGTGCATCCACCTCCCTTAATTGTTCTACTAGGTCCCTTTACACAGTTACGACCCAGAGAGGGAGATTTCTGATAAATCACTGCTGGCCGCTGAGACCAGCACTGACATGATTATTGAGAGAATTGCAGTCCTGTCGCCAGTTCCATAGTTCTGTCATTTCAAAGAGGAACGTAATTTGGCAACTTGTGACATGAATAAAATATTTATATATTACTGATTTCTGGAAATACAAATAAACGGAATAATTTAAAAGACAGCATTATGGGATTGCAGACATGTGGTCCTAAAATAACAGTCTGAATATCTCTGTTCAGTGGAACAACAGAATAAAAAGAACCACAAAACGCAATGCCAGGAACCCTGAGGTCGTGTGTCCACAAAGTGTCTTTAACGACATTCTGTGAGTATGATGCATTGTAGGTTTGTAACAGTTATCTGGATTGGGGTAACTTGGATGTTTGTGCTCTTTTAGGGTGATTTTTGGTGTTGGTTTGAAATTTTCCAGATAGGAGATTATAACTGGGGTTTTAATTTCCCCTACACATTCATTGGACATTGTGTTGGCTGTATGTCACGCAACAATACCAAGACTGTAAAACTGCAAGCTTCATCTTGTGGATCAGCATCTTATGGGTTTTGGGTGACATTCTCGACAGTCTTACGGGTGTCCTGTGAGAGGTTTACATGCATGTTGGGGTTTTTTACGTTTGAAATGTAAAGAACGATGGGAGAGTGGTGTAGCTGGTAGAGATGGAGAAGAAAACTAATGGGTTTGCCACTTGTATTAAATGAAAATGGTTTCCAGATCTGGTGAATCTCCACTGACAGCTTTGGTCATCAGGACAGTTGACATAGTAATGTCATTCAGCTGATGGATGGTATTACCGTAGGTTATTAGTACTTGCCACAGCTAAGATTAGTTAACCTCTGACCCCTGCAGACAGCACCAGTTTCCTCCAGTGCTTTGTGGCCGCAGGTGCAACAGCTCTGTGTGAAAGAATGGAAAACAGAAATGATCCACAACATGTCTGTCAAGTAAGCTCTAGTATGTTCCACATTTCAAACTGGGAAAAAAGACAATTAAAAAGAATAAACAGTATTAATTGCAGTCATTTTGTTTAGAGATAGCATCAAATACAACTATATTAATATGGTGGTCCACTATTTGTGCACAGTTCATTGCTCAGTAGGTTTGGAAATGTTTTATGTGAAACAGAAAGAAAAAACAAAATTATGACGCAGATCTCCAAAGGCTGAGGTGAACCTTTGGGACATGAATTCTCCAAACATTTTAGACTTTTTTCATGACCGATTCATTTTTATCATTTTGGAAGTTGATCTCATTAAACCACATGACATAATGTTCAAACTTTTCCAAATTTTTATTAGGTTTTGACATGTAGAGGTTTGGTTTGCTTTTAGTTGACACTGTTGCTGTATCTCTGAGAATACTAAAGGTCTGACTAAATCTGCTGAGGATTTTTTTTTACTTCTGTTTTACAGTTTTAAACTCACTAGCAACTTTATTAGGTATACCTGTTCAATTGCTTGTTAACTCAAATAGCTGATCAGCCAATCAGACGGCAGCAACTCAAAGCATTTAGTCATCTAGATGTGGTGAAGAAGACGTGTACTTAGCAACAGAACACCACTGGTGTGAGGTTCTCGGCCCAATAAAATCAATTAAAAAATATATATATATAGATAGATAGATAGATAGATAGATAGATAGATAGATAGATAGATAGATAGATAGATAGATAGATAGATAGATAGATAGATAGATAGATAGATAGATTTTTTTAGGCCGGGAATCAATTAAAATAAATTAAGTAGTTAATCGCAAATCTGAAAAAAATTTGTGGCAATAAAATTTATTTTTTCCAGAAAAAGCAAGCAATAAACATGCAAAAAATATACAAGAGAGGTTCATTTTATTTAGAAAGTGCATAACTTGTTGAAGTGTGTGAAATAACTGAATACTATCTTTAACAGAGAAAACCTAAAATCAAGTCCCGTTTCTGTTCAACAACATTGTTTGAAAAAGTCTATCGTGTAAACAATGAACAGGAAATAAATCTACCACAGTTAGCTTATGTTATTCAATGTAAATGTCATTTTCCACAGCATCAATTGAATTAGGATTGCCAACTCTCCAAAAAATAAATGCCCCAAATGCTTTGATACGGTTTATACGACCCTGAGTGAGATGGAGTTTTGAAGGTGATCTGAATTGTAAGAAATATATTATGAGCTTATAAATAATATTTATTTTATAACGGAATAACATGTAGTGGGATACTTCTACCTACATTTTCTTTTCTAAGCTCTTTGTTTTGTTTTCTTATTATCCTGTCCTGTCTGCTCTCCCGGTCAGTAACAAGATGGCGCCTGTGCTTGGCTTAGCCACAGTCACCAGCCACTTTTTCAAACTTTCCTCCACTAACCTCCTCTTTTCTACCTTGCCTTGTCTGCGATCCTCTTCAGTAGTATCCCTGTTAAAGGAGACATAACATGCTTTTAAGTTATTCCTTTTTACATCTAAATCCTTCAGTTGGGGGTCTAAATACAGTGGAACTGCAGTTCTTTGGTCTGATTTCCTCATTATTGTTGCTCTACAGACCCTCATCTACCCCTGTTCTGAGGAGAGTCTTGAGAACGAGCCGTTCTATTTCGTCTAGTCTTAGCCCTTAAGCTAGCTGCTATTGGAAGGATGATCTCCGCATCAGCCAATCATGAAGAGCTTAAATGTACGCCCACCAATAGTGGGCCCCCTCGTGGTAGATAACCGCAGTGACCCCACTGCTCACCTCCTTTTTCTCTTCATGCCAAGCTTGAGAGCTTTATTAAAGAGCAAATATTATCTCAAAAGAGCGAAATTATCCGAAGACGACTTACCAGCCATGTCCAGCAACGCCAGACCCTGCCCGACCTGCCAGACGGGCTCCATTTCCAGCGGCGACCTGCACGCTAAGTGTGAGGTCTGTCTCGGGGCTCACCACGCTGGCCTGGCCTTGACCCCGCAGGCCTCGTGCCCGTTCTGTGCCGCTCTGCCCGTGGCAGAGAAGATTCGCCGGGTCGAGTACTTCACTCCCGCCGCCGACGAAGAATTTCCGGTGGCTGACTCCTACCCGCTGGACAAGGCTTTGGTTTTCTTCGACGCCGGTCAGGAGCCGGCTGGCTTCAACCGGCTGGATGACGTCACCGACAGCGAAAACTACGATGAGGCGGCATCCCTCCTAGACATAACGGAGGTCGACGAGCTTCGCTCAGCGGGTCCTTCTGCCCCAGTGGCTTCTCGCTCCTCCCTGCCAGCAGTAAGAGCACTGCTCCAGGAGCTGCCCGCCATCATTTCTGCGGCAGCAGCCCGCAAGGGGCTAGCTGTGCCAGAACCGGCCCTGCCTGAAGCGGATGATTTGGCGGGAATTTTCGGGGCAACTCAGACACGCTGTCCAGACCCTGTCTGGCCGCGCTTCCCCGCTGCTATGAGCTGCTGGTCTGCCGCCTTCTCCGAGCCTGCCAAGCTCAAGGCGCCAGTCTCCACGTATGCGCCCATCACCAAGGTCGAGGGGTTTTCCGACCAAGGCTGGCCGTCCGTTCCTCCACTAGAGCCGGATTTGGCCTCGCTGTTCGGCGCCAAGAACCACCTCGCTGGCCCGCGAGCTGTTCCCGCTTCAAAACATGACCAGCTGCTGACGCGGCTCACCGACCGCACACATCAGTGTGCCTTTCAGACCGGCGCTGCAGGGAATAACATCGCCCTTCTTGCCTTCGGCGTCTCCAAGATGATGGAGGAGCTGGAAGCTCCCGAGGAGTCGAAAGCCGTCATAACTAAGACTGCTGATGCTATCCTCAATCTGTGTGCTGCTGTGCTCACCGGTTCTGCTCGCATCGCTGCCTGGCAGACCCTCATCCAGCGAGCGATCTGGCTGAAGGCCCTGCCCTCCATTCCGGAACATCTGCAAAGGGAGATGCTAGATGGCCCCATCACCACCGATGTTCTGTTTGGTCCCCATCTTAGGGGCGTCATTGAGAGGGCTCAGAAGACTGCCGAACTATCGGCTACGGTGCGAGACCTGGTCCACCCTCGGTCAGCCTCGCACTCCGGCCGTTCAGCCAGAGGATGGGACGAACGGCGCGGAAGCTTCAGACGTCCAGCTGCACCGCCCGCTCCACGGAGCCGGCCTCCCGCTTCGGCTCCACATCAGCGGGACCAGCGAGATGGCGGACAACGGTTCCGGCGGGGCCAGCAGACGCCGTCTTGGCAGTCCCAGGTGCAGGAGCCTCGCCGAAAGCAGCCACGGAAGTGACTCTTTGGGGGGAATGTGTGTGTTACTGATTGTTCTGATGTTGTTGGTTTTGAAATAAAACCCAAAAAACGTCACTCAAAGAGCTCAATCCTACAGTCCTCCGCAGAATCCTCTGCCGAGTTTTCACACAGGTTCCCCACACCAAGCACTGCTGCACGCACACATGTTCCTGCAGGTAGTCATAATACACGGCCAGCCGTAAGGGTGCGCTCCATTTGCGCTCTGGCCCCAGCATCCGGCCAGGCCCAACTCTTCCCGCTCTCCCCACGCCGTTGGGTGGGGCGGGATGTCATGTCGCTGTCTCGACCACGCGCGGCGGCAAAGTGCGCGGCTCCATCCGCTAGCACTCTGTCGCCCCCGTGCACAGGCCCGGCTCCCACTCGTCCTTCACTCTCGGACTCCACGCTCCGCGGTGTGGACCAGCCTGTTCCAGCTGTTTCGCACTTGCCCTTTCGAGCGCAGCCCTCCATGGGTCGCCCCCAGTTCTCTGGTACGGGCGACGGCGGTAAGGGCGCATGCACAACCCTCAGACGTTGTTCACGTGACCGCGCACACGCGTCCATTGTCGGAACGCGCGCACGAGTGGCGCCGCCTTTGCATCATGAGCAAATGGATTTCGGACACCATTCATTGCGGTCACACACTTCATTTTCAGGCCACTCCACCTCCCTTCAACGGGATCGTGGAGACGACGTTCACATCGCAAGTACAGTCTCAGGCGCTAGAGCTGGAGCTGCGGGAACTTCTGTCCAAAGACGCTATTTCCCGAGTCCCTCGCGGACAAGAACTCTCGGGTTTCTACTCCCGCTACTTCGTAGTACCGAAGAAGTCGGGAGGAATGAGGCCGATTCTCGACCTGTCCCTGTTCAACTGCTCCATAGCAGTAATGCATTTCCGCATGTTAACGATGAGACAAGTCCTGGAATATGTGCGCCCCGGGGATTGGTTCACGTCAATCGACCTGAAAGACGCATACTTCCACATACCAGTAGTTCCAAACCACCGGAAGTTTCTGCGTTTTTCGTTCAAGGGAGTTCAATATCAGTTCAATCGCCTCCCTTTCGGCTACTCGCTAGCCCCGCGCACCTTCTCCAAATGTCTGGAGACCGCGCTGCAGCCACTGCGCACGGAGGGAATGAGGGTCTTATTTTACCTGGACGATCTCCTGTGCGCTCGGTCCAAGGACGAGGCGTCACAGCAAACCAGGAGGTTGACAGGGCATCTGTCAACCCTAGGGTTTTCTATAAACTGGGAAAAGAGCTCCATCCTTCCATCCCAGTCGATTGTGTATCTCGGGGTGGAGTTGGACGCCTCCCTAATGAGAGCACGTTTGTCGCCTGCAAGAGCGGCAGATCTCTTCACGGTGATTTCCCATGTTCAACCCCGCAAGATCGTGAGAGCCCGGTTAGTCATGAAACTCCTGGGCATGATGTCCGCAGCCCATTCAGTAGTGCCGCTAGGTTTGCTGCGCACGAGGCGCTTGCAACGCTGGTTCGTCCGCCTCCGGGTACACCCGATACGTCAGAAGAGACGTATGTTGAGGATTCCCCCTTCAGTGGGCGGGGACCTCGCTCACTGGGGGAACCCCTGCATCCTCTCACGCGGGGTTCCCATCGGATGTCCTGCGTCACACGTATCTGTGTTTACGGATGCGTCACTGTCGGGGTGGGGGGGCACGTGCTTGTCCCATACGGTGGCAGATCGCTGGCCCTCCCACACGCACGAGCACATAAATGTGTTGGAGCTTATGACAGTGAGGAATGTGATCAGACACTTCGCTGCCCTTCTAGAGGGCCGTCATGTCGAAGTTCACACAGACAACCGGGTAGCGGCAGCCTACATAAATCGCCAAGGGGGAGTTCGATCCCTCCCACTGTTGCGTGTCGCCACAGATTTACTGTGTTGGACACATGTCCACCTGCTGTCCATCAGAGCCATCTACATTCCGGGGGTACTGAATGTAGCGGCAGACATCCTGTCGAGAGGGGGACCCCGCGACTCCTACTGGCATATACATGTTGCACTGATATCACAGATCTGGATCAGGTTCGGGGAACCGTCTGTGGATCTGTTCGCGGCTCGCGAAAACGCTCAGTGTCGCCTGTGGTTTTCCCTGAGTCCCCGGGACGGACCCCCGCTCGGGGCGGACGCCTTCTCACACCAGCCCTGGCCTCGAACGCTCCTTTATGCGTTTCCACCAGTCCCTCTGATTCCCCGTCTCCTGGACCGAATTCGGTCGGAACAGCTCTCGGTGATTCTGGTGGCTCCCAGACGCGTGTCCGCGTCATGGTTTCCGGACCTGCAAGCGCTAGTGTCCGGCTCCCCGTGGAGGCTCCCGTGGAGGGCGGACGCCCTTCTCCAGGCGGATGGGATAATCAAATATTCTCCGGAAATAGGCCAACGGCTGTGGGTCTGGCCGCTGAGCGGTCACGCTTAGAGGCTTCTGGGCTGCCGCATGATGTGGTCGCCACGATTCAGAGTGCGCGGGCGCCCTCTACCATGCGTCTTACGCTGCTAAATGGGCAGCTTTCCAGAACTGGTGCGCAGAACGGAATGTTCAAGCGCTCTCCTGCCAGCTGGCGGATGTCCTATCATTTCTGCAGATACTGATGGACAGGGGCCTCGCATTCAGCACTGTTAAGACATATGCTGCAGCTATCTCATCATGTCATCAGGGGTTTGGAGATAGATCTGTTTTCAATCATCCCCTCACAAAATGTTTTCTAAAAGGTGTCAGGAGGAACAGACCTGTGTCCCGCCCGCTTTTTCCCCAATGGGATCTAACGGTGGTTCTGCGTGGCTTATCTGAAGCTCCATTTGAACCCTTGGACCAGGTCTCACTCAAGTTCCTGTCGCTTAAAACTGCATTGCTGCTGGCGCTAGCATCAGTTAAGAGAGTGAGTGACCTAACCGCCCTCTCAGTGGCTCCCGCATGCCTCAGGATCCGGGAGGAAGGCGGATCTGCTGTTTTATGCCCCAACCCAGCCTTTGTGCCCAAAAGCATTAATGCTTCCTTCAAATCCAGGTCAATCTCACTGGCTGGACTTTTTCCTCCTCCCCATAATTCTGAGGAGGAGGCGGCTTCTCACCTTCTCTGCCCGGTGCGCGCGCTTGCACGATACGTGTCACGCACTTCAGGGATTCGTCGCTCACAAAACCTGTTTGTGCACTACAGGGAGTCTTCCCTTGGTCAGGCGCTGTCGGCCCAGCGCCTTTCACGCTGGCTGTGTGACGCCATTTCCCTCGCTTACACATCATCAGGGTAGGATCCCTCTGAGGCACTCAGGGCTCACTCAGCCAGAGGGATTTCTTCTTCGATGGCGCTCCTCAGTGGTGTGTCAATGGAAGACATTTGTCAGGCTGCTTCATGGGCTTCCCCATGTTCCTTTACTCGTTATTATTTACGAGATGTGTCTTCAGGATCCATCACTCGTTCAGTGCTTGGACCCCAGCAGGCTAAATGAATGCTTATGGCACCTCATTGGCCTTGCTGAGATGGATTTCATCCTCTTGTGGATGATGTTTTTTAGTGGGGGCCCCTCTCTTACGTTCCTGCCTCAGTCTTTAAGCCTGGTCTGAGGCTGAACGTCCCCCACTTGAGGAGATTTGATTGGGTGTGTCCATTGGTTGTGTTAACCAGTGGGGCGTAAACCCATCCAGCTGCGCTTTAGTCCAATAGCAGCTAGCTTAAGGGCTAAGACTAGACGAAATATAACGTTGGTTACGTATTGTAACCCCAGATTCTATGAGTCTAGTCGCAGCCCTTAAGCCACTGGCCCCACTGGTTATGATGGGAATAAGAGCCATTGGAGGTGAGCAGTGGGGTCACTGCGGTTATATACCACGAGGGGGCCCACTATTGGTGGGCGTACATTTAAGCTCTTCATGATTGGCTGATGCGGAGATCATCCTTCCAATAGCAGCTAGCTTAAGGGCTAGAATCTGGGGTTACAATACGTAACCAACGTTTTTGGGTACTGTCTCTTTAAACTGGAGGAGGAGCTGTAAACTCCGCCCCCCTCCATAGTGCAGACCTGTACTCTCCTCCCCCAGCCGGACTTTGTAGTTCTATAGAGAAATCATTATTTAGCATAGCAGATTTAGCATAGCATATTAGCATTTTTAAAACATGTGGGGAGAGTAGTTAATCAAGCTGTTTCAAGGCTGCTAACTCTCTCATGCATTTGTCTGTAGTCACTCACACACACCCGTCACGGCCGACGGAGGGACAAGTGAGCAGGCACGTGCACGCACACACACACACACATCCGTCACGGCTGACGGGACAAGCGAGCAGGCACGCGCACGCGCACACACACAAGGAATGCTGCTTGCTTATTTATTTCTATAAAAATGTTTTAAAAAATGATACAGCTCATTAAAACACCATTAAAAATATATTTTATTAAGATCTCTATCTATATATATATATACATACATATAATTATAAATAATTTTATAAGTAGTCTTATTTAATATTGGGTGTCTTAATGGCTGAAAATGGATAAAAAGCAGTTACATTTTAATTTAAAGATTTGAGATTCTAGTCAAAAATAAAGAACATTCCTCCAAATGTTCTTTAATGTGATTATAATTCTAATGCTTAGAACTTTGTTTTTATTGTCTGCAATGCGTAGCCTATATCTTTATTAAATGTGTTTAGCTGTAAAGTGGTAATTCTCTCTAATGTGTACAGAGAGGTGGAAATCAGTGCTGCAGTGAAATTCCCAAGATCAGTCTGCTTTGCTAACAAATATAGTTAAATCTTACCTGCATTCTAAATAAATACTGTTAGGTGGAAACATCAGTAGGCATTGAGTTATTGATACAATCCCTAACAGCCAGAATGGAAGAAGAGCATGCTGGGTCATCCTGGATCTGAGCCTGATCTGTGTATTTACCTACAGGATGCAATAAATGTCTACAAGGCGGAGTTTGGACCATTACATCTAAAATAAAACATACAATCAGTGATTTTTTTTTATTGTTTACATTAAAATACAAATTTTCTAAGTATTAACCTCACAGCAAATAAGTAGAACAATATAATAAACAGGTTTTAGTAGTTTAACAGGCGTTGTGCACACAGGTGCTTTGTGTCCCGGTGCTGTGGTATCTAGGTCTCAGAGTTCCTGTCCTCCTGCCGTCTTCTGTTGTCCTCAGGATACGGATTGATGTTTCCTGATGATGAGGGAGGGGAAGTATGTGGGCTTCAAACTGGTCCTGGATAACAGTGGGAGACCTCCGTTGTCTGAATACTGAGACCAGAGTGTTGGTGAGATGCAGATCTTCTCTACCTCATCTAGAAACGGAGTTGGTTCAGGGAAAACTTTTCCAAAGACCAGTTCCATGATGTCATCGCCATATTCTGCAATGATAGACAATAACTTTAATGACATATTTTGTTTACAAGCAGCTTTAGGAAAGTTGTTTCTTTAGCTTTCATGTTTATAGTCACGTTTGTGTTGCTGCAGTGACTTCATATTCTTACAAATGTAATAAAATAGTGACACTAAAATTATACAAATGATTCCTTATGAAAGGAAGCTCATTAGAGAGCAGTGCAGACAGACTTACTACATGCTGCAGCTGTTTTTACAGGCCAGCTGCTGCTGAATTTGGGGAAAGTTATTCTGCACACATCCAGATCAGATGGTCGATTACAGAAAATAATGTAATTCAATAATTTCTAAACAGACTAAACAAGTAAAACATCAAATAAATCACTCTGCTGTCATCAGACGGAGTGATTCAGGGGGTGAGGTGTTCTTAATGATGAGGGTGGCTGAAGTGTGTCATCACTCACTTTGGTCTGGTCCAGACCGTCTCTTTACTGGTGGGTCTCCTTCCTCAGTAGGTGTCGTGAAGGTCCAACATCTGAACGTTCTGTGTTCCTTAGAGGAGAAGAAAAGTAACATTAGCAAGCTGGCTAAATTATTTTTACTAGCATCTCAAGGACTTGGAGAAGCAGATCTTCACTTACCTAAACATCAGACCAGTTTGTCCCAGCTGAGCTCATCAGGGCGTTACAGCCTGTCAGTGAAACACGGCTCCAGTCTTCTGGATGTGGACTGTAAAAAGCAAAGGAACATTTTTACTTTGTTTTAATTATTTTACAGCTGATTTGATCAGCTTTCCGATGCTCACGCTCATACAGACGGTGAGCTTTGCTGCGTCTGACTGATGCAGAGTTCGTTTTTATATCTGCAGTGAGACAAAAAACTAACCTCACTTCACTCAGAGATTGTTCTTTAAAACTCTATTAAATCCACTGTGTTGACGCACTTTAATGACTTTGTCACGCTGCATTATAGCTGATATGGGACTTTATTTACTGGATGCTAAGATTACATCACACTCACGTAAAATAACACACAGGCTCTCTGCTGCTACAATCAGTGGATGTACATCTGGTGTAAAAGAAGGCGTTGATCAGAAATCACGTTTTATTCCACAAAAATCAGCCAAATCCACATTAATCTGGGTGCTAACTTTACTAGCATACTGTGCTAGCGATAGCAAGCCGGATGCTAACGCTTTAGTGCTGCTAATGCCCGTAAACCTAAAGTAAAGTTTGTCGACATTTTAGAGTTATATGAAGCTTACCGCTCTGCTGCTGTGTCCCGGTGCTGTCACATTCAGATGGAAATGACTGACTATCTAAAAGGAGTACTCTGACTATCTAAAAGGAGTACTCCTTTTAGATAGATGAAGCCCTCGGTACTTACTAGCCAGGAGACACGAACGAACCACGCGCGCGCGCACGCACACACACACACAAACACACACACACTACTTTTTCTTCTGTTTTTTTTTAGCAGTAGTGTCATCAGCTCCTGGGTTTAAATACTGCCACACCACCCTTCCTTAAAACGAGGAACAGTTTTGAGCTGTGTGTGGCTAGAATAACCAGACATTCTGCATTTTTCCAATAGGACTACAAAAAATCTTAGCGAGATGAAAAAAATGGCGGATTGGCTCTGTGTTTAGCCAGGGCCATTACCATATTTGGTAGTTATCCTGACGAAATAAATTACTGATGTAATAGATAATTTGAAAAACTGAACGGGTGGACAAATATGCCCAAAACTTAATTATTAAATATCTAAATAGCAACTCCAGTGAATAATATAAGCCTTTTTGCTCACTTAGACACTTAAAATGTAAAACACACTGTGTTAACGGATAAAAAAGTGGGTTTTTCATGTTATGTCTCCTTTAACATCTCCTATGATCGCCAGACTTTTTTGTCCTTCTGTTCATTCACGATCGCCCAAGATGCACCAAGGACGTACCTCCCTGCTTTTTTATCTGAGTGGCGCACTGGCCCGGAGCCAAACGACAATCCCAACCAGTGCGCCTCCAGCTATGTTTATCCGGTCCCGGGAAAACGTCGGAGGAAAAGAGGTAAACGAGCAGGAATAGACTTCCGGTGAGAATAAGACTTCTCTTATAGCGTGGTTTATCTAGTAAACATCGGCGTGATCTTCTAGCTTCTTGTCCTTAGTTTGGCGACTTGATCGCCATTCCCGCCAGGCCGCGTTACGGTGCAGTTTCTCCATCCAAGTTTTTTAAGGTTGTTTTATCCTCATTCCTCAGTGGATTCTCCTCCTGTTCCCTCCATAAGTGGTTTTTATAAACACCGTGGATCTAACCCTGCTAATTTACGTCCACTAACTCCAGCTGTAGCTGTAGTTTCTGATTCCTCCACCTCACTCAGCATGGCTCTATTAAATACCCACTCTGTTAACAATAAGTCCTTCCTGCTCAATGATTTAATTCGCTCTAAAAACCTGGATTTTCTGTTTCTGACTGAAGATTGGCAGCAAACATCTGATTATTCTGGTCTGATTGAACTCTGCCCGAGTGGTTATTCTTTTCTTAGCCAGCCCTGGGGTTCTGGTGTTGGTGGAGGCCCAGCTGTTGTTTTCAGAGACCATCTTCCATGTAGCTCTACAACCTCTGGTCACTTTGCTTCCTTTGAACTGCAGCTGATTAAAGTCGGGCGTAAGGACCCGTTCTAATGTGCTGTGGTTTATCGCCCACCTGGTCCAAACGGTTCTTTCCTTCAGAAGTTTAGTGATTTTCTATCCTCCACTGTGAAGCTGTCCAGACTGGTGATTGTTGGTGACTTTAACATCCACGTTGATGATCCCTCCAATCATTTTGCCATGAATTTCTCCAGCCTTATGGACTCCTTCGGCTTTACCCAGCATGTTTCTGGCCCCACACACACCAGGGGGCACACTCTAGACCTTGTTTTTACCCTGAGTCTAAATGCTGACAGTGTTTGTCCTGAGGATTTTTATATTTCAGACCACCACTGCATTTTCTTTAACTTGTCACTTTCTGTGTCCCCACCTCCTGCTCGCCGTATGGTTAGTTCTCGTTTTCTTAATGAGAGCACAGCAAGCAATTTTTCTGCTGCTTTTGATCCACCCTTTTCTTCTGATAATGAACCAGATTCCTTAACTTCTCAGTTTAACAAGCACTGCTTCTCCGTTCTGGACAACATCTGTCCTGTCAGAACCAGATCAGTTCCTGCAGTGAACCCTACTCCCTGGTTTAATGACAGCCTGAAGCGCCAGTGCAAAAAAATTAAGCGCTTGTGGAAGAAAACCCATCTCCACGTCCATCTGCCGCACCTAAAGGATCTTCTGACATCCTTTAACTCTGCAGTCAGAGATGCAAGGGTTTCCTATTTTTCCAACCTGGTGTCCCAGAGCAAAGGGAACCCCAAGGTGCTGTTTAACACCATCAGCAGCATCGTGTCTCCTGCCTCTCCTACAGCCTCCATCCACTGTTGGAGACTGTGAGAACTTTCTGTCTTTCTTTGTGGACAAAGTCAATAAGGTTGGATCTAGCATCTCTCCTTCAGCCTTATCGCTGCCTCTCCCGACTCCAACCAGGCCCGTCATCCTAGATAGCTTTGCTCCTGTTTCTTTGCCTGAGTTAATCAAACTAGTTAACTCTATGAAGACCTCTGCATGCCCCCTCGACATCTTACCCTCATCTTTGTTTAAAAGTGGTTTTCAGTCCATCGGTCCCAGGGTGCTCTCCATTATTAATGCTTCTCTGGTTTCTGGTCAGGTCCCTGCTTACTTTAAGAACACTGTAATCCACCCGCTTGTTAAAAAAACAAGTCTTGATCCCTCTCTCCATAGCAGCTTCAGTCCCATCTCTAAACATCCGTTCAGCTCCAAGATCTTGGAAAAGGTTGTGGCTTAACAACTCACAGCTGCTCTTGATGAACATAGCATCTATGATTGCTTACAGTCAGGTTTTCGTAGAACTCATTCTACTGAAACAGCTCTTCTTAGGGTCTCTAATGACCTTCTGACTCACAGTGATGCAGGGGACTGTTCTGTTCTGGTCCTGCTGGACCTGACTGCAGCCTTTGACACTGTTGACCATCACCTGCTACTGGAGAGGCTGAGAGACTGGGTAGGCCTATCAGGAACTGCTCTGGAGTGGTTCTCTTCTTATCTTTCTGAGCGTTCCTTTTCTGTGGCCGTCTCCATGTTTAGGTCCTCCACCACCTCTCTTACCCATGGTGTCCCACAAGGTTCTGTGCTGGGGCCTCTGCTCTTCCTCCTCTATCTGCTCCCTCTCCAGCACATCCTGAGCTGCTTCAAATACTCTCCTGCCATCTTTATGCAGATGACATCCAACTGTACTTCTCCTTTAAGCCCCATGAGATGTCTAAGCTGCAGCTGTTACACACCTGCTTAGACTCTATCAAAACCTGGATGGCTGGGAGCTTTCTTCAGCTGAATGAAGATAAGACTGAGATCCTCATCTGTGCCCCAGACAAGCTGGTTCCCAAAGTCAGAGACTCTCTTGGTCAGCTTGCTTCTCACACCAAACCTTCCGTCAGGAATCTTGGTGTGACCTTTGACCCAGCTCTCACCCTGGATTCTCATGTCAGTTCTCTTGTTCGCTCTTCCTTCTTCCATCTCAGGAACATTGCTAAGCTGAGTCCCATTCTGTCCCGCTCTGAACTTGAGACAGTTATCCACACCTTCATCTCCTCACGCTTAGACTACTGTAACTCTCTTTTCACGTGTCTGAGCAGAACCTCCCTGAACCGTCTACAGGTGGTTCAGAATGCCTGTGCTCGGCTTCTGACCAAGTCCTCCAAACACACCCACATCACCCCGCTTCTCCAGTTTCATTGGCTGCCAGTCAACTTCAGGGTTCATTTCAAGATCCTGGTTCTGGTCTATAGGGCCGTACATGGACAAGCACCCTCTTACATTGGTGATCTTCTTAGTCCCTACACCCCCAGCAGTTCCCTGAGGTCCAGTGATCAAAGCCTATTGGTTGTGCAGCGCACCAGGCTAAAGACCAAAGATTTATGTTTATGTGCAGTATTTAGCAGACACTTTTGTCCAAATCGAATTACAAGTGATAATCGACATGTTGCCCTTGAGGCTAACAACAATAATAACAACAACAACTTGACATCATGGAGAGGAGGGAACAAGGAGTGGACAGTAGAGAGGGGGGACGGGTGCAGGGAGTGTGCTAGTTTAAAGATTCTCTCTAAAGAGCAAGGTCTTCAGGAGTTTCTTGAAAATTGAAAAGGAAGCCCCTGTTCTGGTAGTGCTTGGTAGGTCATTCCACATTTGTGGAACGATGAATGAGAAGAGTCTGGATTGTCCTGAGCATGGTGTAGGCACTGCTAGCCAACGATTCTGTGATGACCGGAGCGGAAATGTGACAGATCATTTGCTGCTGTGCCCCCCAGACTCTGGAACTCTCTCCCCTGAGCTTGAGATCAGTGGACTCAGTGGACTCCTTCAAAAAGCAGCTGAAGACTCACTTGTTCAAGCTGGCTTTTGTATGACCTTCTTCACCACTCTCTCTTTATTCTGCTCTCCCCACCTATTCCACCTTCCTCAAGATCCACTGATTTCCCTCTTTCCTAGTCACTCTCTCTCTCTTTTTTAACATTTTTTTAATCACAATTGTCTATTTTTTGCTCATTTTAAATATATTTTTAACCATTTTCTAAAATCTTTTTTATATTTTTGCATTTTTTGCTTTTGTGAAGCGCCTCGTGGTTTTTATCTTGTGAGGCGCTATAGAAATGATATTTTCTTCTTCTTCTGTCTCTGATCTGCCACAGGGAGATGCAGGATCTAATTCTCCAGAAAAATTGCTGCTCGGCCGCAGCCGTGGAGCATGGGTGATGAGCGAAGCAGCAATGTGAATCAGCCACAAGCAAAAGACAGAAAGTACCAAAGCAGTTATGAACGATCGCGTGTTAAATGTATGTTGGTGGCGCCGCTTAAATGTTACTGTGGCCGTGCGCAAGACACAGACACCGGTGGAACGCATGAGCGCTCTGCCTCTGTTCATCTTATCCGCTCAATAGTCCTTGATGCTGAGAGTCCATAATATGGGTAGAAACTTGAACTTTTATCAGGCTCAGTAAATGATGGTTCAGCAATATTGTCCAGGGGGAAATATGGAGAAATTTTGGAGAATGGTGGGTCCGAGTTGGAGAGATTATCAAATTAATTGTGTCATTTACTTTAACACGTTAAAATAACAAAATTAATGCAAATTATATACGTGCTAATTTTCCCGGCATATATATATATATAAATATATATATATATATATATATATATATATATATATATATATATATATATATATATATATATATATATATATATGTATATATATATATATATATATATATATATATATATATATATATATATATATATATATATATATGTATATATTTGTGTGTGTGTGTGTGTGTGTGTGTGTTAAAACAGCTTTAAAGCAGTTCTGAACACAAAAGGGCAACCTGCTAGTTGTGCCAGGAAAGTGTCTATTGATTAAGTAGTTTGATTTTTATGTTTTAACTAAATAAAACTTTTGATGTGGTAAAAGTGACCTATTTGATGTGCAATTTTACCTCCATAAAGAAATGATTTTGTGAGAAACTCCTCCTGTTCCCAACATGAAGGTGTTCATATTTTCCTCTATTAAAACTGAACGAGCTGCTGTATTGTGGCTACCTTCTCCAGTAATTCTTACTTACAGCTGAGTAATTGGTTTTTGGTAAAGTACTGTTTTTTTTTTCTCACTTTTGGCACAGCAGGGTTACAACTCTGACTGGTTTTCAGACAAATGCGCAACAACTACTTTATTCATCTTTGTAATCTCCACTATATATTTATAGCTAAAGGCTGTTATAGAACATTGTTAAGAGAGATGAAAAAACATTTTAAGTTTATTTGTCTTCCAATTTCGCAAAGGTTTAACTAAGAGACACCACAGAGTGCTGCTCATCAAGTTTTTTTTTTTTTAGTATTGCTCAAAGGCACAACACATCCTCTGAGATAGAAAATGTGTTACGGTCATTTTGCATGAGATTGCACATTGTCATGTTTTGGATTAGACCATAACAGCAATGAAACTATCATTCTACAGCATGATATGATACAGGTTTATAAATCAGATCTGAAATAAAGTGAATTCATTTAATCAAGGAACAGTAAAGCTGTTTGCATATTGCTTTTTTTGTTTATTTCATAAAAACTTGCTGCAAAAATGTTTTAATGAAAAAAGACTCAAGACTGAAACATTCTCTGTAGGAGATTTAAAATGGTCAAACTAGAGAAAGCTGGACAACACATGCTGGTAAGAGAAGTCAGAGTTTTACCATTTAGAACAGATCTACTATACTAAGGAAAATTCCTCTTGTCATTGCCTGAGATATTTCCTGTAATGTCCCCGCAGAGGTCTCCGTTTGGAAGAGCATAAAGCACTGCTCACGGTATGAGGCTATAAAGCTACCAGATCTGCAGCTGGACATCAGTTCACATGCTGAGCTGTTGGAAAATGGAAAACCCGTTAATTTAATGGTTCTACTTTTTGAAGCAATTAAACAAAGTTACTTTATAAAAAACAAAAACATGCCTCACCACTAGTGTACTCATTTCTATTTTTAGACTTCTGTAATTACTTCCATGTGCATTGCAATCATTTCACAGCAGTAAACACCAGAATTTGTAATAAATGACTTGGAAAAAGATGTTGGCTTTTATTTACTGTGCAGAAGTTTACTGATTCTCTGTAATTAGTGTTCATTTAGGTTTTGTTTAAACTCACCTCCTTTAAGAGCTCAGAGGAATGCTTCATCAAGATGTCCCATGCTGGGATTTCAGAGAAAGATGCTAAAATGATAACACAGCTTGTTGTACCTCAGCATGTCTCATCACTTTATTGTGCATTAAGGCAGAATAATGTACTGATCACTTCAGAGTAGAGAAAGCAGAGAGGAAAGAGTGGCAAAAAGATACATTTCTGTCACGAAAATCAGAGGTTGGGACCCAAAATCGCAGAAACACTCGAGACAGGCACAGATGAAATAAGTAAAGCCTTTATTTAAAGGAGGAGACGTGATCCAGCATTCAAACAAATACAAAAACAGAAGCTCAAAAACTGCGCACGGACACGGGCAAAACTCTGGAGAAGACAGAACAACGTAGACACAAAACAAAGGACCGACAAACACTGAGGGACAAGACAGGGCTTTTAAACACAGAGGGAGGTGATGAGAGGAACAGGTGACAGGTGTGAGTGATCTGGAGGGAAGGCAGGTGCATTCAATAAACTAAATAGAGAAATAACTAAGCAGGAGAACCTGGAGGAGAACAGGAGGAGGCTGGGGACAGAGGGACACAGAACATGACAATTTCATTATATTTAGTGGTTACAGCTGGTGTGGAATGTGTTGACCTGAATGTTTTTACAAGAATTATGTTTAAAACCAGAGCATGGTGTAGGTGAGCTGGAACATCAGAGCTCTAATAAAACTGTAAAACTCCTCTCCTCTTTTTTTTTGCTAGTCTGCATCTAACTTTAAACATAGCTTTGTTTGATGTTCTGCAAAATTTCAACAATAATCATCTTAGGTTGAATACTGATTACCAACTAATACAAGAAAGACTGACAACATGAGATTTCATGATACAATAAGATGAAATATGAGAAAATGTATTATTAATGCACGAGTTTGAACTGCAGTGGTCCGCCTTGGTCAGTTTTAACAGAGGCCCAAGTTTGCCAAGGTTAATGTAACTAATGTTCCTTATTGCACAATATTTACTAAAGCTGGTAGTTTAAATAAATAAATAAAATTAAAAATGAATGTAAACATTTCCTTCAGGAAATGGGGCAGGTGTGTCAGAAAAAGTCTCAATATTTTCTTTTATTAACCATCCTCAACCTTTATTGGATGCTGCAAGAGGAAAAGTCATGAGACTGGTGTTAGGTATGAAAAGATCCCAAAACAACATCCAAGGACCTGTTTGACACTGAGTGTGGTACAGAGGCAGTCTGCTTTACATATGGCTTCCAGACAAACTGTTATTCACACCAACTGTGGTTTGTGAGCTCAACAGCTCAGCTATCTGCTCACACTGGAGCCCTAAATGATTAGAAATTTGACACAATATGTTTAAAATATAAAATGAACTATGTAAAAATAAAATTGTGAACTGATATCCTCATCATTAATCATAAAACTAAAGCTGGCAAAAATAATGCATGCAGGTTTTATTTTGAAACAAATGGGTTGTATCTCGCTGACATGTCTCACTTCCTGAAAGACTCATGGAATTTCTTTAACTTCATGGCAATCCGTATGCAGCGTCCATAACAAAAAGACTCCAATGCAGAGGCTGTCCAGAGCTCTGCATCCAGATCCACAGCACAGCTGGTGTGAAAGCTGTGATTAGGCTCAAGGATGTTTGATGTACGCTGAAGCTGTACGGAAACCGGACCCTATCCATTCCACATTTGGTATGAAAGAGGCTTTAGAGATTAACTCTGAGGTCAGAGTTGTGTCAGTTCTCAGCATTTATCACTGTTTGAGCTAAAGTGGTCTCTAACGAGAAGGACCCCACTGTTAGAAGTAAATCACACAAAAAAACAGACTCGCTTTGACTCAAAAGTCTTTGGCAACCCGCAAAGCTTCTAGGGAAATGTCCTTTGGACTACTGGAGCTGTTTGTGGACCTCTATGTACACAGGCTGTGTTCTGTAATGGGACCACTTTGCTGCATCTGGACCAGGGTGTCTTAAATCTGTTCAGTGTCCAACAAGTTAAGATTATCAAGACTTCCTGTGAAATGTGCTGCCTGTAAGAAAGCTTGGTCTCAGTTGCAGGTCATGTTCTCCAAAAGGAGAGAGACTTAACATGCAGCTAGAAACATAAAAAGGATCTGAACATAAAACTGGACTATTCAGAAGAGACCTTCTATTACCCCCGATCCAAATCGGGCATTTTTAAATCCCTGACTTTTATTATTTTATTAAGTGTCTTTTTATTGACTTTAATTATCTGCCTTGTTGTGCATTTTATTGTTGACCGTGTATTGTTTTATATTGTGTTTTTACTTTTTATTCTGTACAGCACTTTGGTCGGCTGCCATGCCGTTTTTAAATATGCTTTATAAATAAAGATGGTATGGTATGGTAAATCCTGTTGAACATCAGAAGGAGCTGAAATATCTGGAGAAGGAATCCCATTTGAGACAACTGGAGCAGTTTGCTCAAGAGGGGGTGGTGGATGGAAATACCTTTCAACAGTTGAGGGAGTCTCATGTTTTACCTTGAAAAGAGCAACAAAACATGAAGGGTACTATTATATTTGACCAGGCTAGTTTTATTGGTTATTGTTGGACACGATCAGTCTCTGTAATGAAACCGTGGAAGGTTTGAGGCCAACACTGATGTTTGAGTGACACATCTCTGCTGAAGTTCATCAAAAATCGTTATAGAGGATACAGACTTTTACAGAGAGGAAACAATACAAGCCAGTTTGAAGCTCCAGGTTTAAACTTTGGGGAAATGTGGTTGCTCTTGTGCTGAGCGAGCAATGTGTCAGCTCAAGGTTTTCCATGTTGGTTGGGGAGCAGGAGCTGTACAGGCCACCCTTACTCACTCAAGGTTTTCCACTGTGGTGAGTCTTCAGACATGCACGGCATCCAAAGAGTCTGTGGTCTCTGTTTACGGAGACAATGAAACACCGTCTGTTTTACCGCCGTTAGTTTAACTGACGAAGCAGACGTCAAACTGTTATTAGCATAAAAAGCGTGTGTGTCTGTTAAAGCTCAAGGACAATTTCACTATGATCTTTAGTTGAAACACAGCTAAGTAGAGTGATCGTAGCTGGCTGTGGGTTTGGGTTAATATGGGACTTGTGTTTGGGCTTGCCTTAGCTATTTAGTAAGTTCTTCTTCTTGTCAGTATCAGCTGGAAGAAAATCACACACTTCTCTGGGCTTATGATTCAAATACTCCCCACACAGCGTGCTGTGTTCTGTCAAAACTTGGCCCATGTTTGATTTAAGATCTTCTTTACAAACACCAAAGCTCTTAACTTCAGTTTGGTGTCAGATTGTGATATTAATAGAGTTGGGTTCAGTGCAGTGTTAAGTCATTTTTCCTGTGTTTGAAAGCCTAACTGACAGATTGTGAATTAAAGGTGGTTTCTGCTCTTGGTGGAGCGTGGACTGCTGGATGCATTAGTTTTACTAGCCTGTCACATTTCATCAGTCACACTAACATTATATCCTGTTTAAGACTTCGCAGAATTCGGAGATGGATGCTAAAGAAATAACCCCTTTGAAGGCTGCAGAGATTTTCTCTTCCACTTTGATAACAAAAGTATTCTTCCATGCTTCTGCAACAATGTGTAAAAATGAATGAGACTTTCTGAGACAGATAAAACACAAAATACACGTGTTGCACATTCTAGGACATTAAACCATATTGTCTAAACATGTCTGCTGTTGCTGGAGGTGTGTCAAGTGAGAATAAACACTAATAAGCATTACCAATAATTATTGTTTTCTCTGTTTTAGTTGGATATGTTTAAAAGCAATTCATAAAATCAGCATTGCTCCTGCAAGTAATGCAGGAACAGCATTTCTTATTTAAACCTTTTTTCAATCCATGAAGCTTTAACTTCTTTTTAAATTATCTAATTATATTTTTTGCATAACAAGTAAAATCCTAGAAGATTTGGGCTAGTCACTTTTGGCTGTGATTTGTCTGCGTGTCCAGTTTTGGTGCTGATAACACTTGCTGGACTTATGGTACAGTGTTAATAGCTATTGATAAGTCCATTCATGGGTCATTATTTAATACTGTAACGTGATGAAGGAGCTGCCGTTTTATGTTTGTTATGTTTGTTTTCCAAACATAAAACGACAGCAGCCCCTCATTTCACATTTTAGATGTTTTGCTTCTCACCAGATGACCAAGTTCCACGTTTTCCACTGTGGCTTTGTCCTGGATGACTGCTCCACACAGACTTCAGCCAACAATTAATGTTCAGTGTTGGCTTTCACATCAACCTGTTACATAAGTCACTTTTTGTCTTTATCATACTTCCCTAATGTATGAACATCCATCCATTGTCTTTACTCGCTTATCCACGCAGGCCCACGTGGGGCTGGTACCTATCTCCATCAGTCTCCAGGCAAGCAGGCAGGGTACATCTTGGACAGGTTGCTATTCAATCGCAAGGCAACACAGAGACACACAGAACAAACAACCATAGGCATACACTCACAATTAAGGAAGATTTGGAAAAACTAATCAACCTGACAGCCACATTTTTGGACTGTGGGAAGAAGCAGCAGTACCCAGAGAGAACCCACTTGTGCCCAAGGAGAGCATGCAAACTCCTTGCAGAAAGAGCCCGGGCCGGGATGTTGTCAAGGTTTGTGCTGAGCTAAACTGGTTTTGTTTTCCTCTGAGTGCTGTTTGCAGGTGGGCGTGTCCTGGAGAGCACAGCTGTTGCTGTTCAGCCCATCAGTGGTCAGGGGATTTAAGGAGCGGCGTGACAACTCACCAGTGCCGGATGATACTCAGGCCCTGTCCACACGTAGCCGGGGAATCTGCCAAAACGTAGATATTTTTCTACGTTTTGGCCTGTCATCCACACAAAAACGGAGTTTTTTCACACGAAAACGGATCTTTTTAAAAACTCCGGCCAAAGTGAAGATCTGCGTTTTCTCCGTTTTGGGTGTCTGCGTGTGGACAGACAAAACCGGAGTTTTAAGGTCCGCAACGTCACTTTCCGCGACAAAAAAATGCTGACATCACGTGTGCGACCTGTGTTTACACTAGCCGACATCATGGAAGCCCTCAGAGCTGCCCTCTGTCACTACCCGATCCATCAGTTGTCCAAGCGCTTTTTGCTTGTTTGTTTTTGCAAGCGGAATTACTGCTCCTTGCGGAAGACCACAGACGAAGGACGAGGTTAAGAACGGGGGAAGTGCTGCCGCCTATAGGTCTGGCATGTCCTTAACAACGTATTTATCCGGGTACGTGCGGACAGAGTTTGTTTTTAAAACGCGATGGTGTGGATGCAAGTTTTTGGAGGGGCGGATATTCATTTTTAAAAAACCCCGGCTACGTGTGGACTAGGCCTCAGTCTTGGGTAGTTCTAGCCGCTACCAGTCCTAGCGCTTGTCATCTCAGAATATATTTTTGTCTTTTTGTATCCTGACTCTGCGTTTATCTGATCTGTTCTCCTGACCCATCCAGATTTCCCTCACCTGCAAAGAACATCACACTTCAATAACTTTGATTCACTCAGCTTCTGCCACGTCATTCACCTCTGACCACCAGCTTTCCACCGCCCACCTGCTCACCTGGACACACCTGCAGCCAACTCTCTGTGTTCAACTCCCAGCCTTGGTCTCTCTATCTCCTGCTCAGCCAGACCCTGACCTGGCTCCCTCCTTGGCTTCCCAACTTCCTGAAGACCGTAAGCCTCCTCTGCCCTTTTGATTATCCTCTGCATTATTATCCAAAGACTAAAATCCATTCTCTCTCCAGAACACCCCGAAACTCCACAACCCTCTGGATCTCTGTTTTTTCTCTCCTCCACAAAGACTTTAATAAAATACATAGAAACGTTTACTTACCTCTGGTTCTGTGGTGATTCTTCATGTTGTGGGTCAAAACCTCCAACATGACAGACGTGAACCCAGGACCTCCTTGCTGCGACGCTAATCACTGGTCTATGTGCAGCCATATGTAGGAACATTTTTTTCCATTTTATTGAAAAACACTAAAACAGAAATACAACAAGGAGAACTGTACATATTTTATTGCAATGTGATGTGGCATCATTTTTCATACATTATTTTACAAATATCATATGTACAAACTTAGTTGGATCTGTCGACATCAACAAACCAATACATTTATACAGTAATTACAGCGCCTGGTTTATGTAAGCAACTCGGTTTCAAATGTTTCATTAAAAAAAAAAGGAAGAAAACGTACCTTTTTAAAATGTTAAGACACTTATTTCACCTTTTTTAGATAAAAATTTAGAAACTGGTAATATTTATGAATATTTGTTCTCTTTTTGCTTTAGTGGTGAATCAAGATTCACTGGGATTTTTGATGTGAATGAACCAAAATGTGAAAACTGGATTTAAAGTAAAATATATTCATAAAGCATTTAGCTTGAAATCAAAAGATAGTCACCGGATACATTTCCTGTGTCAGACTTGTTTGCTTGTGACTCACTGTATATATTTATAATAAATGAGGAACTATTTAAATGACAGCTTGAAATTCCTGTTAAAAAATCCTGAAGCATGTCTCAGATGTGTCAATAAGGAGTGTTTGGCATTTCTAAACTGCACTTTCAGCATCATCTTGTTGTGGTACCGCCTCATTTTAAAAACAATATTTAAATGCAGTACAGTATGGGTTCCTGTTCCTTAGAGGAAAGAGTTGGGGTTAGGACGAATCATCATGACTACTTTCTTTAGTGAATAGGCTCCTCCCCTGAACTCAGCCCAGTAGACCCCGTCCTGGTAGCGGCTGCGGTAGTGTCCTCCTCTGTACCAAACTCCATTCAGATTTGAATGAGCACATGAGTTGTACCACCAGCCTCCTTTCTGGTAGTGGGCACAGTTTCCTAAAGCAGATTTTAAAATAAAAGTCTGGCATAAACTCTTAACAAACATGAACACAATAGAATTCATTTTGTGTTTCTAGGGGATCTTACCTGTGTATGCATCGTGATCTCTATCTAGTGTTGTGAACTGTTTGCCATTGTGCCAGGTGAGAGAGTCCCCAGCGTTGCCATGATAGCGACCCACTCTTAATTTGTAGAAATCAGCTTCGGACTCCACTCTGAAGCTGGCGTACTCAGCAAACATCTTCCTGCCGCTCCAGTCCTCCAGTGTGATCAGCAGCTTGTAGGTTGCCTGATTGGTCAGCCAGTAGATGTTTTCCAGACCGAGCCAGTACTCACCATCGATGTTGCCAAACCCTTGCTGTGATAAGAAAACATTTTCAGAGCGATTAGGAAATCCTCTGAAAGTTTTGTGAAATTCCTTTAACAGTTAGTTTGGATGACCTGGAGGGAGTGATTCAGGGTCCCTGCTTGTGCTTTGGAGGTAGTTTTGTGTTTGGTTTTTTTGTCAAGAAACATTATCACAAATTGACCATATGGGTCAGGTTTATTGCTGAAACAGCAGCAGGGTGAACTAGAAAGAAACTAAATGCTCGGGGTTCATTCTGATGACTTTGATCTGACTTGCCTCATTAGTTTGTGGTGCCTTGAATCGTTTGCTTTGATGAATCTAGCAAAACTAATATGAAGTTTGATGCGGTTTCAAGGTTTTTGCAAATGGAAATATCTCACTTGCTGTGCAAAACAAAGATGCAATCAAGGCCAAGTAAATGTTTCCATTCGGCTCCCTCCAGGGTTTTCCTACTCACGAGATAAAGAAAACTGTTTGAGTTCTGATGCAACATTAGGAAGATTAAATAATTTCCTTGGAACATGAAAAATCTTCACACAGTCAACTAGTGTGTTATTTTGGTTCTCATTTTTCAGTGTGAGGTCATTTCACAGGAGGTTTTTGCCAAAATCATTCAGAATGTAGCCCAGGGAGGTTCCACATAGGGGCACACTTGGTGCTTTAGCAGGTCGACAATAGTCTTTTCACTGGTTGTTCACATCTGGTTGGTGTCAAAACACCTTAAATAAGCTGCCACCTTCCCCTCTAACTAAAGGGTCCTTGATTGGGTGTGAAGTTGTTGCACCTTGTACGTCTCCCAGTTCCTAAAAAAGTTGACGGAGCCATCCACCCTCCTCTGGATAACAGTCCAGCCACCTGGATCGTGTCTTTGGTCACACCACACCTGCATGAGGCGGTTGGCGTTTTCTGGCTTCACCAGATACATGCTGCTCGCAGTGTGGCCATCTTCCAGAGCCTGCAGGCAATCCTTGAAGGGGCCTGAACAAGCAGAACGGGAATGGTTATTGGTTAGATAAGTTTCAATAACACAAAAAAGATCATATACCATGTCACAACCTCACTCTAACAGAGAACTGCCCTTTTTCAGGAGTTCTCTGCAACAGTGAACTTTATTTTGGCTGCTGCTCTCATAAGAAGAATGGTAGTCAGGCTGCACAGCCAAAAGCAACACTGGCAAAAGGGGCAAAGGGAGCCCTGACTACTGAGTGATGAAACTGTGACCAACATGTTTCCAGCTCCAGCGATTAACAGCTCAGGGCTGTTCTTTTAACTTATTTTTTTACTGATGTTACTGGTGCACGCAGACTTCCTTTTTATTCCAGGTGTTGCTTTTTAAGGTTTTCCATCATGCTTTGGGATGAACATAATTAAGACAAATATGTGTTTAATCCTTCAGATGTCTCCTGATGTGTTAAAATTACAATGTGGGGACTAGTTTATTTCACAATATAAATGGAGAATTACCACCACGTATTTTCCGAGAACAGGATCAATGCTACAGATGTTTTATACATTTTTGCATGAGGTCAGAATCATTATTGGATTAAAGGTGCAAATCTCTGAATCCTGCGTGCAATGGCCAATGTGATTTTTATCCTAAATTCTAAAAACAGATTTGGAAAAAGCAAAAGAAATAATTAGTTTTGAAAGTGTTCAGAGTTTCAAGAATTCACACTTTGTGATTTGCCAACTGGCATCAATTGCAAAGTGTTTTAAATACAGTGAGGATAAATGAGGGTAAATGCTATAACAAGGGCACCATAAGGTTTGCAAGGGATACAATATTAACCAGTCATGTCAGAGGCAAAAACCCCTATTATACTTACCCATGTTTTGTAGATTAATTTAGTTTTTATACATAATTTTCTCTGGATGATATATTTTCTTGGCCGATGCTCAGCCATCCATTCCCTCTCAGGAATGTCTCTGTTGCGCAGATACAAGCCAGAGAGTTGCCTCGTTCTGTTCCGCCTGATAAAGTTTGCTTCTTTGGTGGAACATCTGACTGATTTGTGCCTAGTTTAACTGGAACAAATGACATCACTGATTATGGGTATCTTTTTCTGTTAGCACACACACACACACACACACACACACACACACACACACACACACACACACACACACACACACACACACACACACACACACACACACACACACACACACACACACTTTTTTTTCTTGCTGCATATTCTAATCGTTGCCTCTTTCGTATTGTATTCCTGCACGGTATGAAGGTCTCTGTTTGTTTTAAGGATTTGTGTAATTTCTGGGAGTGTTTGTTGCATGGCCGAGGGCAGGAAATTACTTGCCTACTTACAAGCAATCAATTCAAAGACTCCTATTCTCCTATGTTTGGTAAGCATTAGAGGGAAATGTCAGTGGAAAAAGGCCCCCTCCCATCATGGAAATGGTGTGTTCTATTTTCCCCCACCAGCTTCCACCGAACAGTAGCTTTCTAATGAAAAGAAAATTGATAGGCTATGCAAAACACCCTTATTGTCATTTTAAGTCTACTAATCTAGCTTCAAAAAGACCAATTGAAGTAGGGCAGCGAATGGTACTTCTAGGTAGAAACATGCATCTTGCTAATATTCTTTGGGCTTTTGGAGGGAGGGTAATTAGATGCTATCTTGCTGAAAAAGACAGAAAACAATGGCTTTTGTTGTCCTGTTGACCATAGCCATTTACACTGGGAAAGTTTGGTATATGGAATGGACTGGCGTACAATGTCCTGTGCTTTGGTTTGACATTTCTAACAATTAATTTGTTGCTTGTGACTATGGATCAAGACGAAACACTGTTAAATCTGTCAGAAGCACCCAAAAAAAAGTGTGTTTAGAGTTACCTGAAGGCTTGTCTGTGGTGGAGGGGCTGTGTGTACCAGTGGGCATTGGTTGGAGAAGAGACTTTTGGTCATTCTGGATCTCATTGCTGATTGGGTTGTTGTTACGTGGCAGGACCGGTGGTGGGTAAGGCTTGTTTAGAGGCGGGGAGGGAGGAGGTGGCTGAGGCCGTGGCTGTGAGACCGGAACATAACGATGAGGGGGCCGCGTCTGGCACTGCTCCTCCAGCATGGCAATAAGAGCAGACTGATTTGAGGCTAAAGAGGCTAAATGCTGGTATTTATGGTCAAGGTCTTTGTATCGACTGGTGAGCTGCTGCATTTCAGAGGTTTGGTTTAGGATCTTGTTCTCCATCTGTGCCAATTCCAGAGCATTGTCTCTTTTTCTGATAATCTCATGGAGAAGCTGCATGTAGAGCTGAGTGACCCTTGAGTTCATGTTTCTGCTCTCCTTCCTCAGAAGCTTCACTTCATTGACAATACCTCCATCCACCTCTACCAGTTGCTGTAAAGTCTCGATCTGCTTCTTCTGTTTCTGTAGCTCCACATTTAGCAGCTCTAACTCCTGTTTCTGGACACGGTTCTCCAGCATTGCCTCTGGTTCCTTAGAGTTCACACAAATGGCTCCAGTTACTTTTTGCTGAGGCACAATGAAGGTGTAGGAACATTTGCCCTGTGGCTGGTCAGCAGGAGCTCGTTTGCTCCTTCCAGCATAGAGAAACTCTCCTTCTATATCATCCTCACTACTCCCAAACACTTGGGTCTTGCTCCCTCCATGGTTAATGCTTCCCTGGCTCTGCTGGACACAACAGGCTAGTCCACACACCAGAAGGACCCCAAGCAGGACTCTTGAAGAGGGCTCCATGAGTTAGTGCCCAACCCACCAAAACCTGAAAGCATAAGAAAATGCAGTATATGAGCACATGGAGGCTGTAAATGTTCATATAGACCTACTTTTGTAGGAGTAAAGGACTTCAGAAAAAGTAGAGTTAAAATATCTTAGGGTCTTGTTCATGAGTTAGGATAAGATGGAATGTGAGACCAATAGGCAGGTTGGTGCTGCACCTGCAGCAATGCAGACATTGTAGCAATTGATCTACGTTCTAACCCTCACCTATGGTCACGAGCGTTGGGTAGGGACCGAAAGAATGAGATCTCGGATACAAGCGGCCAAATTCAGTTTTCTATGCAGGGTGTCTGGGCTAGAAATAGAGTGAGAGGCTCGATCATCTGGGAGGGGCTCGGAGTAGACCCGCTGCTCCTCCACATAGAGAGGAGCCAGTTTAGGTGGCTCGGGCATCTGATTAGGATGCCTTCTGGATGGTCAATTGGGAGGAAACCCCAGGGAAGACCCAGGACACGCTGGAGGGACTATGTTTCTCGGCTGGACATGAAACACCTTGGGATTCCCCCGGAGGAGCTTCTGATCCAAGTGACTGGGGAGAGGGGATCTGGGCCTTTATGCTTAGGCTGCTGGCCCTGTGACCTGATACCAGATATGCAGAGGAAAATGGATAAATGGGTGGAGTTAGACCATCGCTGACACCTTTCAACCCAGATTATAGCCCAGTTTATGATGCCATTATCTACCTAGAATAATTCGACATGGTTTATTTTATTGTACACTGTTTTAAGGACACAGGAAGTGTTTCTTATAGGTTTTAAGCAAGCCCCCATAACACTGGTATGAAATTGAAGCCAACACGGAAGTGACTAATTTGCAGTTCCACCCTCATCCACTAGGGGCTGGTGTCAGAAGCGAGCAAATCCTCATTGACTCCCATGTTAAAAATATCAATTTAACAGCAGAAATAAACATGTTTACAGCCTGGTTCCAAAACATGTTTTAGGTTTAATAGATGTAGTTTACACTCATGACAACTCTGAGGGGGTGAATTTTTTTGTCACTCTTCTGTTTAAGTGTATCAAATGCCTAAAATTCGGAATAATTAATGAGCATCAGAGCCATGTGGCTGCAGAGCTAGCTTCGTGGAAAGGCCTGAGCCTCGGCCTCGCCTAAAAACTGTTCCGCAATTTTCTCTCAACTTAGACCATTAGTTGTAGCGTTTGTGTGTTCTTTTTGGATATTATTTGTGCAAATGATGGACAAAATGACTTGCTGTGGTATTAATTGCACTAATAGAGCGTCCAAGGAGTCTCCACTTCATTTTTTTCGGTAAGTAAAATTATATTTATGTATTTATGTTGATGATTTTAGGTCACTGCCGCTCTTGCACTAGCTGAGCTTAGATTGTAACATGTACTGTCCATGAATTTAGGGTAAAACCCAGTGCGTTTAACATAATGCTGCATTTTAGAAAATGGGTTGAAATATAACATGTTGGTGGAGCTGGATTCCGACTTTTGGGATGGTCCCCTCCCCGCAGCTTGGCACATCTCTGATCGCAGCGGCGCCTGTCTGTTGCGCGGCTGCCAGCTAGTGGAGCTCTCGGGAGACCTCGGTGTTCTACCCGGTTTTGCCCAGCGGTCAGCCCGGCGTATCTGTGACTCAGTTAACTCCGGTTGTAGCTAGGTTGCTACCTCTGGTAGCTTAGCTCCCACCTCCACGGTAGTTTTGGGTTAGCTTGTAGCTACATCGCTTCAGTTCGAAGGTATCGTCTTTGATCCCAGCCTTACAGCCCCACCCTCAGCTCCACCTCTCTTGCCTTATTTGGAATTGTCTGGGCTTGACGGATCCTGTGACACGGTCAAAATGGCGGTGGTGGCCACCTCCCATTTTGGCTTAAAAACTATTATTGGAGCATATGGAAACAAATGGTTTTACTGATTTTAAACCATCATTCCATCATTCCACACATTAGATAAAAAATTCCTCCCGTTGATTGCTCTTAGATGATTTTTTAATGGAAGTGCTAGAGACCTAATCCAAAGGGTTGTATGTGATGTAAATGTTATAATCATCAGCGTTCTTCCTTAGTGTTAACCTCTGCCTCTGTAGCACCACTGATTTATTTAGCATGAACTTTTATCACCCTCTGGGTTGTAGCAACTTCCAGTCTGATGGCTGCAGCTCTACTGTGTAAGGTTATGTTGACAAAAATTACAAGTTAAGTATTGCATAAACATTGATGTCATTTTATTCCAGGGAGTACATGACTTTTAAGTTTCGTCAAGTTCAAATGAAACTTCATGTTGGGACCAGAGTGACTCATACTGTTGTATGTTTTCATCACAGCTGCCCCACTGCTGCAACTAGTTTCCCACTCCCATTATTTCAAAACCTGTTCATCCTTACACATGATTGTAACAAACCAGCAAAAGAAATAAATAAATAACATAATAGTTTCATTTACCAAAGGACAGATTCAGCTACTTTTGAAGTTGGAAACTTTAAGAACTCAAAAAGCACCAGCAAAAATGAGGTTTGGCCCCAAATGAAGCCCATAAAAGAAGTGCTGACTGCCACATTTCATGCAGAAAAGCTATAGGCCCTGCCTCAAGAAACAATCCAGGGTCAAATCCATTAATATCTGGTAATGTGCATGGGTATTACGATTAAGTGAGAAAATACTTTTTATACAGTCATTAGTATTATTATTATTAGTTGAGCTTGTGTGTTCAGTTTCATCTGAGCTCATCTGCTGTAACCTAGAGGACAACAGTGATGGAAAAATGTATAATAGATTTGAATAAATATAAATATTTATGTGAACACATGTTTAGACTAGAAAATTTGTCAGTTTTCTTCAGCATGTTCTTAAATATGCATGTACATCATTACAGCCACCATCATAGTGTGATATATTCACCCATTCATTTGTTCATGCAGCTTTATGGGGCAGGTTTCTTCTTTCTTGTCAGTTCTGAGATTCATTTTCCAGACCAACAAAACATTTTCTTATCTAGACTCCCAGCTTACATTACGCCCTGTCGCTGCCTCTCAGTGGCTCAGATTATGAATAATCAACTCGACCACTTGAGTCCATAATTACAACTTATCTGCTTTACTGTCATATTGTTTTAATTGCAGATAAAAAAATCTGTTATTTTTAGACACATTTTGGTGCAACTCTGCAATTGTTAAGTGGACATGTCGGCGTGACTTTGTGGTCCTTGGGTCTGCAGCCGTGTACTGTTGTGGAATTCACTCGGGTGGAGGCGGGGTTTGATTGAATCCAATCAATCCATGGCTCACAAAAGTAATATACTGTATTAAATAGTGACATCTCAATAGTGCAAACAGTAATATTTTATGTGTCTTTTATTGTTCTGGAAAGTGTAAAATGCCACAATACAGGTTTTTTGTTATTCCTGTTATTATTTTTCTTCAAACTATTCTCTTAAGTGTTGGTGCTGTTGTAACAACTTTGGGATCAATAAAGTTTATTCTATTCTATTCTATTCTATTCTATTCTATTCTATTCTATTCTATTCTTTAATAATCACAATGAACAGCCAGGCAAGAACACTGAGCACATAAATAGGAACTTGTCAGGCTGAAGCTTTAGGGCTACTAAAACACTAGATCTGGGACTTATTATGTCAGGAAATATACTTGTGTGTGATGAATAACTTATATGGATCAGACATGATATGCTGGCTACACATTTCTTTTTCCTGCTGACACAAAGTTTAACTCATGGAACATTACCTTTGAGCCTGGCATGTGGAAATCAGGCCTTTCTTATCAAATGTAGCATGCTCTGTTTGAATCGTAGGCAAAACAATAATTCTGTCTAACAATGTGCTGATTTCTCTCATCAGTGGCATTGTTGTTAGGAGAGTGTTTGGCTTGGTTTGCTTTCCTGGCTCAGGTTTTCTTTGGGCAGCTGCCACGGCTGATCCTTTAACACACCAACACTATTTGTTCACCGGCCAGGGCATCTTTGCTTATGGAAAAACTGAGACAGGAGCAGATGATGCTATTCAACATGAAGTTTTAAATATGGATTGTGTTGCGTCAGGTCTGTCTACATCTCCTTCCAAATGAATGATACATATTACAGTTTGATTTTGTATGATAAGTGTAATTTGTATATATCCCTGTGGGATTATGAAAAACAGGTGGTGTTGTTTAACATCGCCGCTGTTGGATTCAGTTACGACCCTTGATTTTATAAAAGATATGAGCCAGTTTAGATTTTCATCTCTTTAGTAGGAAGACTTTTAAACTAAATCCATCAAATACTCAATATTTAAGCTTCAAACATGTCCCTCTTTTTTAACCAAAAGAATAATTGCCGGCACATTTTGAAGAGTTTTATGAAGTTGGAAAGATGACACAAAGTCTCATTTCTAATATGGAGAAAAACCTTGCTGTGAAACTAAAATTAAGCCAGAATGTGGATGGTTTTTGCAGAGTTTCAGAGGTCTTCAGATGCATATTAAAAGTACCATGAGCTCCAAAAAAGTTGACTTATTATCATGATGGCAGCATATAAGTAGATGACCAGGTCGTTCATACACCAGCGAGCACAAAGGATTTAAAGCAGAGCCTGACAGAAAACCCTCATGTCCATGATGTCTTAGTTAATGCAGTCAGTGTTGTGCTAGCATGATGTGATAATCTGGTGCATGTCTACCTTCTAAACTTGTAGTGTGCTGTTCTCCAGAAGCATGCTTGAGTAGAGTCATGGTTCTGCATACTATCATCAGTAAATGTCATGCAAACGATCATGCTGGCATCCGTGAATAAGCAGTGGTGAGTGCACAGGGGAGCATCTTGAACATGCACAAATTGCAAAATACACCTATTTGCCCGTTACTAATGTTACTAATGGTTTCCTATTTTGTTGTGACCCCTTCTAATCCTACCAGGACTTGTAGGTTAGTCCACTGTTATTGGAGGCTTGAGAATAACAAGACCATTGACTTCTGGTGTGCATGTTAGGCACAGAGGTTTCCTCTGTAACACCTCTTCAGACTCAAAAGGACTCTGTGGCACATATAAGTATACAAATACAGGCCATATTGCTCTATAGTACCTGTGTGAGAAAGTACCTCCATCTTAAATACTTTTTATAGGCAGTCTACGGTGAAAGGGTATGCACAAATGGTAAAAAAAAAAAAAGATGTATGAAATACTTTTGCCTTAATCCAGGCGCACAGCCAGCACATTAAATTAAGGATTTGGAGAAGAGAAATGTAGTGCATTTCAAGAGCGTGACCCATTACACAATCAGTCCCTCTGCTTCTATCTGAGGGTGTAAACATTGTTTTTTTACAGTAAAAACTTACAATAAAATGTCTCATGTAAAATCTTTTTCCTTAATAGAAAAATATAAATAAATCAATAAAAATCTGATTGTTTCTTGTTTGTTTTGAAAAACAGTCCCTAAAATCCTTCCTCCGCTGAGATGTAATTTTTCTTGAAAACGTTTTTTTCGGATTGGCATGAAGCAATTATTTTTTGCCGTCAGTGTTTGTAATAATTATGAAACTCCTGACAGAGCCTGCACACTATGATGTCACTGTTGCAAATGACTGACATTGATTTTATACTACCCCAATTATAGCTAGTAACCACCTAAATACTCGTTAGGAGTCATAGATTTGCCAAAAAATCACTAACAATAACACACAAATAAGCGTTCACCAAGACAATTAAAGCAGTTCTGAGCCTGCTCATGGTAATGTGTTGATGAGAGCACTTGGCTTGTGGCTCTTGCGGTTTCTCCCCTGGATTATGAGCCTGTTTCAACAAAAATACCCCCCCCCCCCCCCCCCCCCCGACGAGGAGTCCCGTTTTGGACATTGTTAGCCTGGAATCTTCTGCTCTAGGCTTTGCTGCACTTCAAAGCTGAGGGGAAACTGTTTGCAGCTTGTGATGAAATGTGTATGTGTGTGTGTGTGGTGTGTGCATGTCTGTGAGTGCTTTTTCTTTGTGTTGTTTTCAAATCACGACACTTGCTGGCTCTGTCTCCGAGGGACTGTGAAAACCCATCTGCCCCAGCAGAGACAGCCTGTTATTAACCCATCCAGAGTTTGCCAGGGGGTGAACAACAGAAAACCTTCACCACCTTCTTTGTTCCAAATAAGCACTATTGCTCTTTGCTGAAAAAGCTGCTACTGACCAGTCAATAGCTGCAGTGATTAACTGGTGTAGACAAGTCACACACAACTGGTCTGTTTACTGCAGGAAGACTAAATGACGCACACTAAATTGGTCCTAATCACAGAGCAGGTAGGTCCATTAAGGTAATTTCTTTAAGGAAACATGTATGTAGTTCAAATAACCCAAACGTGTCTGAAGCTGGCTTTTGTATGACCTTCTTCAACACTCTCTCTTTATTCTGCTCTTCCCACCTATTCCACCTTCCTCAGGATCCACTGATTTCCCTCTTTCCTATTCACTCTCTCTCTTTCTTAACATTTTTTAAATCACAATTGTCAATTTTTTGCTCATTTTAGATATATTTTTAACCATTTTCTAAATTATTTTAAATATTTTTCCATTTTTTGTTTTTGTGAAGCGCCTCGTGATTTTTATCTTGAGAGGCGTTATAGAAATGATATTTTCTTCTTCTTCTTGGATCGCTTAGAGTCCTTGCTTGGTCTTTTGGGTACTATACTGGACTATATGCTTATATATGGCAAATAGATCATTCAGTGTGCAGATGGGAGACTGTGCCTTCCTCTGTCTTCCGTTGAAATAGGGGATGCCACAGGGTTCTGTCCTGGGGTCCCTCCTATTTCCCAATGACTTCTCCCTTTGGGAAAGATTTTTGAGTGGTATGGCATCAGTTATTATATCTATGCTGATGACTGTCAGCTCTACTTGGTGATGAATGTGTCAAGCATGGATCTACTAATTGCAAACTGTCTCTAATGTGAAGAAGTGGTTAACTGCCAAATTCCTCAAACATAACGAGTCAAAGACTGAGTCAATACTTTTCAACCCTAGAAACCTTTGTCTTATATCGTCTGACCAAAATCTTCCAAGTTTCGACCTTAAACAGTGTGTCACCAGCCTTGGGGTGAAATTGAATGCTGTATTTTTTTGTGGTCCCTCAGATAAATGCAGTTGTGAAATCATGTTTCTTTCAACTACACCATTTAGCCAAAAACCTATTCTGAAACGGTCCCATTTAGAATTTGTAATTCACATCTTTATCACCTCTCGCTTGGACCATGCAAACTTACTCCTCATTGGCACCCCTGTTACGACCCTGAACTGGATGCAGCTGGTACAAAATACTGCTGCTAGGTTCTTAACAAACACAAAGATATCACCCAGGTTCTGGCGGCACTTCATTGGTTACCCGTGACTTTCAGGGTGTGATTTAAGATCCTGCTCTTTGTATTTAAAGCATTGAATGGTCTTGCACCAACCTACCTGTCTGATCTGCTCACACCCTATGTTCGCTCATTGAGATCAGCTGACCGCTAGCTACTCTGCACTCCAACCATGAACTATAAAGCAAGGGGGGAGCAGGCCTTTTGTGTGTTGCCACCGTCCTCTGGAATGCACTACCCTTCACATTTTGACAGTCACATCAAGTTATGACTGAAGAGCCACTTATAGGATTTGACTTTTGGACAATGACTCCTTTTAATGTCTGTTTATATTTATTGTTTATCTCTCAAAGTTTTTATAGGTTGTTTTATCTGTATTTATTGACTGTTTTTATCTGTTTTTGAACAATCTTTGTATGATTGTTGCCTGCGCAGCGCTTTGGTCAGCTTGCATGCCATTTTGAAATGCACTCATGTCTCAAAGACAGCCGGATTTTAAATTGTCCAAAGTTGCCACCAAAGCCATTTCAAACCAGTCCTATTCCTGAGCTGGTGCCATATTTACTGATTTTGCAAAGTTACAGCTTTGCCATTGTTGTAAAAAAATAATAATAACTGCTCTGCTGTAATGGTGCTGAGACCCATTCAATGTCCTTCTACAAACAGAGTGCTGTGATTGGCCGAGTTTAAACTTAAGAGGAGTCAACAGTAGACCTGCAGAGGCTATGACAGGTCATGGCTAGACCAACCTGCAGAGGACATTTTTACTACTGCTAAAAGATATTCTGACAACCCAATCCAGAATCATAGCGAAACACGGTTGGCCTGAACCCAGAGGTCCTACATGGCAATAATCCGCTTTCATCTTTATTGCACCCAGACTAGCCTTGGCTCGTGATTTTGGATTTTGGCTAATCATGTCCAAGCTGAAGTCATTCTTAGAGCATTTCTACAACAGGTGAGGCACTAATGGTTCATTACCTTTACTCAGAAGCCCTCTTCAAAAGTGATGAACTATCACTTCAAAGGCTGCTTCACACCAAAATGTTTTGGTTAAACTGTCTTCAGGTGATTTGTCTGTGTTTATACAACTCTCCACTGTGGGTTTTCGAGAGGCTCCTGCAGTGTGTGTGTGTGTGTGTGTGTGTGTGTGTGTGTGTGTGTGTGTGTGTGTGTGTGTGTGTGTGTGTGTGTGTGTGTGTGTGTGTGTGTGTCATGCTCAGCACATGTTAATTAGAAGGTGGGTAGGTTTGCTCAGACTGGCTCATATCATGCACCCCAGCTTCTTCTCATTTCTGCCCGAGCATGGCATTCCTTGCATTCTTCACCTCATTAGAGCGAGCTGCCATACTCACATGGAGAGTCAGTGGCAATGGCAGACAGACCACTACCCAGCCCCCTTCTGTCCCCGTCGTACCTATGAGACACATCTACTGACCCAGTTCTTCCTGGTGTCCCACTTTCTGTGTGAATGCTTCATAATCACATCATCAGCAGCAGGAGATCCCAACACGACCCACTCCTTTGCCAAAAACAGAAGTGGACAATTTTTGGGACCAGCTCTGTGCTGCATGTTCAGATTAGTGCCAGCTCTGCTGAAAGCAGTGTCCCACATGACACCCAGTACGCGTTGGATCAGAGTCAAAGTCAATTTGCTCACAGTAATCCCCTCCATTAGTTTACCGTAAGGGTGAAACATGATAAATCTCAGCCACTTCCTCAAATTATTGCTTAAGTTTGTCCAAGTTCAAGTTTGTGTCAAATCTTTTCTCTTTTACCATGAGGATGTCTTCCTATGCAGCTTGCATGTGTGCACAGATAGGAAGGCAGGGGATATGGGGGGATTGTTACAATAAGTACCATCATTGTACCGCTAAACCCTCTTATCCAAACGCCACTCTGGCAACAGAAACAAAGACGGGATTGAGCTGCCGGCGTCCTTGTCCTCCTGCTTCCAGGGGAACATCCTGAAGCTGCTGTCTGCATGCCATGGGAAGGTAACTTTTTTGTTTCCTTATGAGACATGAATTGTTTCTTATTGATGATTCAAATAAATTATCATCTCTGGATCTTACTGAATATTACTCTTGTTTTACAATGTGTCTTTGTTCTTTGACTTGACAAACTTCACATCTACTTTCTACCAACCATGTGAGCTAAATTAACCTGACGCGGCCAAATGCATTAATCAGAATCAGACCAGCTCCTCATTGTAAAGCAGAATAAGCCTCTGGCACCAAACACTGAGTCAGATAGCAGATGCTGCATGACAAGTGGTGAATGTGAGATGACTCAAAGTCTTTGTGAGGAGTTAGCTTCTGCGTGAGCAGCCAAAGAGTGACTTCATACAGACTAATGCCAATCTAAGAGCACAGCATTGTCTATATTACTGACAGAAGACATGTTTTTTTACTTGGTAAGAATATTTGTTAGAAGCATAGTTTAGCTATTATTTGACACTATTTAATTTACATTCATTGTCTGGTAAATAAAATAATATATAAGGTAATATAATGCTACTTCATGCTTACAAGATAACTTTGACGAGACTCCTTTAGATGCCTTGCCCTCCCGCCAGAGCTGTTGGAAGTTTCTCTTGGTGAAAAGTCATCCCAGGTGGGAAAGTTGCGTTTTCCTTTCCTGTCCACTCACTCAATTTTTTTATCACTTCAGTCCATTCCAACAGCAGAGAAGCAGTAGTGCTTTAAAATGTTACTAAAGGTGTCATTTGCCCAACAGAAGCCCCAATCTCCCAGAAAACTGCTCTGAGTTGTTCCAAAATCCTCCTGAAAAGTCTGTGAGGAGACAAGTGGTACCTTTAGTTTGATGGTGGAGGTAATTTCCCAGTAACGCGTGTTAGTCCAGGGCTGGTTGTGGACTGCCTGTGGCCCGTTAGGGGAAGACTGTCACTTTTCTGCGGGCTGAATCCATCACTTCTGCTTCACAGCTCTTAGAGGCTGTCTCTCTCAGCTGCACCTCTCTCACTCTGGCTTCCCTCCTTGGTGCTTTAAATGATGAAAAATGCTCTCAGAGCCCCCCAGCCCCCATCCTGAAAATGAACACAGTCTTCTTGAAAGCAGCAGCCGTCTATTTTCACCCCTCCTCCTCCTCATGGCACAAAAGGCATCCACAGGCGCAACACACGTTCCTCCTCCCACACACACACACACACACACACACACACACACACACACACACACACACACACACACACACACACACACACACACACACACACACACACACACACACACACACACACACACACACACACACACACCTCAGCTCATATTTCTAACCCCCTGCCCCCTTGCCACTGGTTCACTATTTCTGTCCAGGGCTGTATTTTTTGGTTTTTTTTAGGGGGGGGGGGGGGGTTGAGGACAGCAGTGGTGTCATACTGATCAGCTCCTAATTAGTGTGCCCTTTTTCCCCGTGAGGGAGGAGGACAGATGGGATGGAAGCAGATCCAGGTGTTTTCCCCACACCCAGCGCTGTAACTGTTGGCCTGGAGGTTATAAACTGTGGGTGAAACAGCTCAAACAGGCTGGATCTCAGCATTTAAAACTACAACTTGCAAGGAGTGGATTGCATCATTACTTTGACGTCTTTGTGTCCATGTGTTTTAGTGGACAAGAGGATATGAAACACGTCAGTGTTAATGTGGAGAACTGACATCGATGCAAGCGATTAACGTATTTCTCACGCAAAGTCTTGGCTCTTTGTACTGTTGTCTGTCTCTTTGTTTTGTATCCTGTTCATAATAATGAAGCAAGGGGTGGGTTGGGGGGGGGGCATTCTACTGTCTTGTCTTTTTATTTATTTATTCTTTGTATTTTCTCACACATTCCCACTCAGTGTACTGGCTGTAAAAACATCAGAAAGCTAAATTAAAGGATAGTTTTAGCAGCTGTTATGATGTGTTTTTAATCAGTTGCCTTGTTGTTGAAATGAAACATCTTTTGTCCAGCCAATAGTAGCACCAGATGGGATCTCGTACTCAGATTTTTTTATTCGCCATATGAAATTATCATCCGTTTTGCCACACCCAAAAGAGTAATCTTTTCATGCTGCAGTTTATTACCCAGTATGTGTCGAATGTTTGCACAAACATTTGCCCTTATGTTTTTTTCTCCTGTGGTTTTGTGTTAAATAAAATTTAAAGGTTTTTCCTGAGGAGCTTGTTTTACGATAGACAGGAAGTGTGAATCTCCCTTATAGAGAATACAGATGGGGAATGACTTTTATGTGTTTACTACTGTGTTGTACTAAGTCTTAAAGGTTGCATATAAAAAAGAACGAGGAAGAAATTAGCAGTTTCTGCTACACGACTTGAGTTAGACAACAGGCATTTCCGTTTGCTGCTTGTCTTTAAAGATGGTTAGAGTTTTAAATGAAGGCGTGTGAGTGGTTTGAACATTTATAGCTGATGACTTGCAGCTGAATGCATTTTTTTTTAGAAATCCATTGCAACCTCTTAACCCTCCCACTGTCCTAATGGATGACGTTGACCATTGAGCAGGGTTGATGGTTTATCCCTTGAGGTCCACGTGACAGGGGTGAGGTGGTGCTCACTCCTCACCCCTGTCACATGGACCCAAGGGATAAACCATCAACCCTGCTCAATGGTCAACTTTCCTCACGGGGTCACCCATTAGGACAGTGGGAGGGTTAAAGAAAATTATATGCATGATTATGAAACCAAAGTTCAGAGGTGAGCCGTCAGACTGGTTCTAGATAGTAGGGAGACAACAGCAGGTCAAACAACCACTGATTCCCATCAAGGTCTGCAAAATAGCATTTTGAAGCTTGATCAGATGGGCTCCAGCAGCAGAAGACCACACCAGATGTCTCTCCTGTCAGCTAAGAATATGAAGCTGAGACTACATTCACACAGGACCACCAGATCTGGACCAGAAGAGACTGGAAAAACCTTTGCTGGTCTGATAATTCTGGATTTCAGCTGCAACATTCAGATGATCGTGTCAGAATTTAGTGTCACCAACATGCAAGCATGGATCCATCACGCCCAGTGCTTCAAGCTTCTGGTGGTATGATGCTGGGGGTTGTTCTTGTCCCACATTGGACCCCTTACCTGAATCTGTTTGAAACATCACAGCACCTGATCATTGTTGCTGACCATGTCCATCTCTTTATGACCACATGGACCCATCTTCTGATGGCATCTTCCAGTAGGATAATGCACCATGTCACAAAGCTCAGATAATCTCTAACTGATTTCTAGAACATGTTCATAAGTTCACTGGACTCCAACAGCCTCCACAGTCACGATGCAGTGTGATAAGGATACTTTAGTGTTTTTGTCGGAATAATGGGGGTGATGACATTAGGAATGAAGACAACATAGCTGTTCAAACATATATCTGGAGTTGTGTAGACGGGTCTGATCAGTCCCCATTTATTTTCTCTTTCGTCAGTGAAATCCTCGGTGCCTTGTTCTGTAACATTACTGTGAGCCAAAGCCAAAAGCTAACTGGAGTTTTAATGTTTACAGCAAACATCTTTTTAACCACAGTGGCTGAGACGATATTACATAACAGATTATTTTCATTTTCCAGCTATGTGTGAGTCAGTTTTTAAAAGCAGACAGCTGCTTTTTTGTTCCCTTGTCAGTTTTAGTGAATGGAATCATTTCAGCACTTCCCTAGAGAATCAGCGAAGAACGTTCAACTGGCTTTAAGAAATGAAATTCCTGGCAGATGACCTGTAAGATGTGGACAAATTAGTTTCATAACATCCAACGTAAAAAAATTGGACATTCACTGTAATCAAATACTTGAAAAAGATCTTTGATCAAAGATGTGAGTAAACTACAGCTTCCATACGTTTCTTTTGTCCACATGTGGATGAAACTATTTAGATATATTATGTGTTATTCCAAACCAGTGTGTTGGTGCAGGGATTAATCTTCTTCTCATATTTTAACAGTCAGCAGGTGGAAAACCACCAGTTCATAGAAATGCTAAAGGGAAAACGTTACTCCTATATTGAAATAGCAACCAATGGGTGTATTTAAAAGCTGTTTTAGCGTCACATGGGGGAGATTATCAGCTTCAGCTTGGAAATGTTTCACAGATGTTTAAAAAGTGAGAGACCTGCCTGGTTGCTTGACAGTCTTTTGGGTTTAGAAGCAGAAAAGTTTGTGTTATGAGTGTGACCTGCATGAGGTTTGTTGTAATGTTTCATTCATTACAGTATGTGTTTGGTTTAGGGTTATGTAACTTCTTTGGAAACTAATGAAATTTAGTTTTGCATTTTGCCAGATAATTACAACAACGTTTACAAAGCAATGACAGAGGCAGACATGCATGCAGTTTGTTAAAGTCAAGCCATCAATTAATTTTTATGTTTCACATATTAAAATATGTTATGAAAAAGATTGTTGTGCACGCCCCTAGATACAGTCTCGTGTATTTTTCCATGTGCGCAGGTTGGGACAGCATGCTTCCTTGAGGGAAAAACATGACGTCGTTTAACAAAATAAATCCCTGTTCAGACAACAGGATGCAAAAATCCCTCAGTGAACAATGAAATAGTTTTCATTATACAGTTAAAGCATGACAATAGCAAATATCCAAAACTATTTATGTATTTTTTTTATTATTAATGTAATGAATCAATAGAGGGTAAATTGGATAAAATAAATTGCTTAAGAGCTATTTATTTTTATTGTCATTACTTGTGACCCACAGCTGAGATAATCAATTATAAGATATCACCTGCTTGGTCTTTAAGATGATTAGGCAGAAGATTCTAAGACTCTTTGTTTATTCAGGGACTGTCATCACTTCGTTTAGGATTCAAGAACCAGTCAGGTTTGCAAACAAATAATAATTTATTTTACAAACAATTTAAGACTTGACAAATGGTTTAAACTATTATTTACTGTGAGTGGATGCAAACTAAGAGATGGGTGTCTGGAACTAGGTGTGAATATAGTATTTCAGAGTCGGTATCTTGAGAAAGCTGAATCCTGGATGGAGGAAATTTGGTTTGCAAGTAAGCTACAAGCTGTTATTTATCAAACTGCACACAGACGCTATCTGTGTGTCTACGTTACCCATGGAGGCACCCTCTTGACGGATCCGAAAGTCAGAGGGGGTCGGATGACCGAGGTACCGTCCTTTCAGACCTGGAGATGTGTCTCAGGTCACGCCAGATGGATGGAAACCACAGGTCTTGGACTCTTAAGGAGTCTGAACAAATCAGCTTTTCTGCAGGAAAAGACTATCTTGTTGTTCGGCTTCGCAGGTGCAAAAGCTTAAGATTTTGACTATGTCAAAATCCTTCTGGTGAAAGAGGTTTGCTCAGACAGCCATTCTAAGCTTCTCTTTCTCTGTTTGTCTGACTTACTGAGACTGAGAGTGAAGCTCTTTTTAAGGCCTGGTGTTATCTCAGAAGTTGCCCAAGCATCTCAGAACACAGTCTCCGATTCTGAACTCTGAAATGTGGGACGATGTTACTTATGTGTCATGTCTTTATCTTAACCTTACGCTGTCTGCAAGTGTGATGACCTAATCCATTAAACATACTTAGTATCATTGAAACAGATTCATGAAACATTTAATCATTTATAATAATTCTTGGCAATATTTAGTGATTATTAATTATAAAATCTTAGCTATACGATCTTCTTTTCTTCAATGATTATTTAGATTTATAAATTACTTTAGTTATGAAATGTTCTTTTCTTCTGGGAATAAAAATTTCTCTGATACAGTTCTCTTGTGAAGGATCCTGGAAAAGAATGCAACTGTCATCTTTCATTATCTGATGAAGCTTCAGTTCAGCTGATGAAGTCATCTGATTAAAGAGCCTGCGTGCAGACATTCCATCTCCTGTCAGGGTAAAATACAGCAGAACGCATGTAGCCAGGGTAATTTGCTCTGGCCGTGCGTATGAACTGTGGGATCTCAAAAGCAGTCCATTTGGTGACGTTACATTAAGAATCTGGTAAATCTGGAAGTTTTGACGCATATTTAAAAAGTGAAAAAGTACATGAGCCTTCTATGAGTCTGGTATTGATCTCAGTTGAAAAAAGTAATCTACTTTTCATCCAGTAGTTGCATTTTTCTGCAAATATTCATGTAGATTTTTATTTTATTTTTATTTTTTGGTGGGGTTGGACCACAGTCATTCTGATACTCAGTGTGCATGGAAATAACTCATATTGTAGAAGACAACACAAGTGATGATGAAGATTAGCTAGAGGCAAACCAACATGTACAAACAAAGGTGCTGATTACTAGTCTGGTTAGAGTAATGAGAGAGACAACAGTTTGCAGAGATGTGAAAGTCCAGAGTTTAGTGAGTAAAACACCCCCTGTTATGTAGCGATAAATGAGTGTGTAAATGGTTGCTTGTCTTTATATTTGTGATGACCTGTCCGGGGTTTCCTTCACCTCTGATAGCTGGAGACAGGCACCAGCTCCTTGCAAGCCAATGAAATTGATGAATGAAGACTTTAAACATTTATACTTCCATCAGTGCACACTATGTGGTTATTTCAGCCGAAACTTTAAGAAATCCCTGCTTGACTTGACCCCTGAATGCACCAAAGTGCTATCTTTTACTGTTGCTTTTGATATTTATTCTATGCTAGTATTTATTCTAGTTCATAACCAGATAGTTCCATGTTAATGATGCAATGCAAAATAAATGAACAATTTCACAAGAACCGTTGTGACATTTTAGAGACTTGAGCCTTTTAAAGATGGAGCTGATAAACTTTGGTCTAGGCTGTGTTTGAACTAGCTTTTAGCTTATCAGTCCTGAAGAACATACACAAGCAGGTATCTATGTTGGTTAAATCAAATCAAGCTTTATTATGAAATATTTTTCATACAAGTGCAACTCAAAGGGCTTTACAAGATTAAAAACAATCATGCAACAGTCAACTTCCCACTCCTTCCCCACAGATCAATATACAAGATTCCTTCTATAGGGCACCTAAGTTACTTCCACATCATGGGTCCCCGGAAGAAAGAAAAAATGAATGCAAATCAATGGGGCTAAAAATGCTGTTTTCTAATTCCGCTTGTTTTGTGCCATGGATTTCACATATGATGTCCGTGAATTATAAAGACACATTTTGATATCAAGAACGTGCTTATTTTTGAACGGGGGAACGATGTTTTAGGTTTTGTGTGAAAATAAGTCCAGGACTACAAATGCGCTTCACAAAACTGACATCATTGAACCAGACACGGAGAAAACTGAGGGAAAATGGCTGTAGTTCAGCAAACTTCCCACAGGAGGAAAGAATCAATCTGGTCATTTGGTAAGTAGCAGCTACTTTGGGGGGAGGAGATTATGTGGTGACGTCACATAAGCGAAGTGCCGATTTCTAGTTTGTAGCCATGCTGTAGGGTTAAGCATAAGTATTTTTTGGGTGCTTTTTAAACTCAATATGCTACACTACATTTAACCAACAAGATGTGAATTTCTACATAAATATGGAAATCCAGTCTCATTGTCTTTGAATGTTTAACCAGAAGATTTAGAATTCTTTGTTTGTTCAGGGATTGTAAGACACTTCGTATTAATTCAGAGAGAGAGTCAAGTTTAAAAAAGTAAGAAATTTATTTTCTAAACAATTAAAAACATGACAACTAGGAAGTACTTTATGTGATGAATGAATCTAAGTGGATGGAATGTGAGGTGTGATGATGCGTGAATGTGATGTTATCAGACCCTTCGTATCTGGAGAAACTGAGTTCTGAGTGGGAGTGAATTTGGTCTGCATTAAACTGTAGTGATGTTTTATAAAACCACATCAGACGCAATCTTGTGAGCCTACGTACCCTTCGTCGGACACCCCCATTGTAGATCCGGACTGTCAGGAAGTCGGATGGACCCTGTTACATGCACCCCCCCCCCCTTCCTCCCCCTTCCCCTTTCGGCCACTAGATGACCTCAGCGGCATCAGCAGCTCCCTCCTCGCCTGGCTTCCTCACCCAGCTGTGTGTAATTGTTAATCGCCACTCTGTTGGTAAAAGGCTCTCCTCAGCATTCAGTCAAGGAGAAGGTCCAGGGTAGTATAGGCTCGGAAGAGTTTATACTATTCTCTTCTCCTGGTGTGCTTGGCTGAATAAAACTTCGTTATTAGACTCGTTTCGACTTTGGTATTTGACTCTTTTTTGGATATTTCAAATTAGGATTAGACTTTTGGTAACTCGACTTCAGACCGGCTTTAGACTTTGACTTTGGATCTGCCTGAGCTTTCCTGCTTCTCAGTACTGCTCTTATTATTAGTACTTTTTCAGTCATTTAATCCCCGACCATTTCTGGGTTGGCATTTTCTGTTCCCCCCTTTGCGTATAGCTCCTTTAGTTTCGGCTATATATTATAATTGATGTTGTAAATACCCTTCTGCTCACATTTTTGTAATAAAATCCTCTGTTTTAGTGACACAGCACTTTATTATCATTTCACCCACACAACCATTTTTATCACTCCCCCAATCTCATCACTCCTAGAGAGCCGGGGGACGTAATAGACCCCAAGGGTACCGAAGTCCGTAAGAGAAACTGCAGTACGACCAGACCGGTCTCGAGATGTCTCCAGGTCACCACAGTTGTTTGCGTCTTAGGATTAAATCTTAAGGAGTTGAAGCTGGTACAGCTTTATTCTGAAGGAACCATTTGCGGTCAGCTGTAGCGTGCAACAGGTTTTGACAGCTTGTCAAAGATGCAATGGGAGAAGTGGCTTCCTTCGATGGCCAGTCAGAGTTGGGCTCAACTGAATCACTCAGGAAGTGATGCTGTTTAAATAATGACCATATTTTGGTTTGCTTATAAATCAGAACTTGCTCTGTATAGGGCGTTTGCCAACAAACTCAGATACACACCTCCCTCAGATAGGAAGATGCTGATTTTGTGTATAGGAAGATATCTATGTGCAGTGACATTAATTCTAACTTGCGTCATGTAGATATGGTGAGTGTGTCTTGTCCAGTGTGTGCGCTGATTAAATATATGTCATATATTTCATTTCATCCTTATTAATCTTTCAATGTAATAATAATATTCATTTCAACTTCAGTAATTTAAGCTCAGATTAATCAAAACATTTCATTTAACCATATTGTCCATTTCATCATATGATTAGTTCCTCATATTGTTCATCCGTCTTGTTCTGTGAATAAAACCCAGTCTTAGATAAGAGGGAGCTTGCGAGGGACCTTGGCCAATCAACAGTATCTTTCTTGCAGATTAAGGTACCAGTTAAGGCTTATGTCTCCAAATGGCCAGATACTGAAGAGGTCAGACTGTAGGTGGAAAATTGACCATTTCTGGAGGCTACAATGCTAATTACAAACTTTTACAAGCTGATAAATCTCAAAATACGTGACTGGCATGGTCGAAACACCCATTATTACTTTTTATTTAAATTGCAGTAAAACATATGTGCAAACCACAGCATGAGGCAAAGCAGATTAGAAAATAGCATTTTTAGCCCCATTGACTTGCATTCATTTTTTTGTTCTTCCCAGGACCCATGATGTGGAAGTGACTTAGGCTCCCTATATCTCCCTCCTCCCACCCCCAGTCCCATCTCATGCAAACACACAAACACACACACACACACACACACACACACACACACACACACACACACACACACACACACACACACACACACACACACACACACACACACACACACACACAGGGAAACACCAACAACAGGAGCCAGCTACACAGGGCAGCAAAAGCATGGGCACCATCAGATAACACCAAGAGGAGGCACAAAGCATCCAGGCAGCCACAGCCAACCACCGCTCCCAGGGAAGTTGTCACCCATAACGAAAGCACTGGTAAAGCCTAAAAAAAATTAAGATAACAAGTTCAATTATTGATGTAAAATCTAATTAAGCATTAACACTGGATGAATATAAGCCTAAGTAAAACACATTGATAAAATATATTTGGGTAGAAAACATATAGTTAAATATAGAAAAAATAATATAGCATAATGCAAATAAGTAATCCTGGTTAAAATGGATTAAAATGAATATATAATAAAATAAATGTCATTTAAATAAAAAATAAAACACTGATAAAATATATGAAAGATAGTTCAAATACAGGCTATAACGTAAAATTCAGCTAAAAGCTATACTAAAAAGGTGAGTTAGCTAAAAACTATAGTTAGCTAAAAGCTATACTAAAAAGTTGAGTTAGCTAAAAGATATTGTAAAAAAAAAGGTGAATTTTTGAGTCTGGCCATAAAAACATGAACATTCTCTGTGATAGCAATTTCTTGTTTTATTAATTTGTTTCGACTGAGGCTGAGATTCAGGGCTGATTAAATTCCTGATGTGTGGCTTCCCAGCACAGTGCTAAGATTTACAGCTGGTCGGACATCAACGCAAAAGCAATAAACCATATAATGCACCAGAGCTTGTGAATATTTTACTTCCACAACAATCTGATGAAATCAGTTTAATAAAGAGAGACTGATTCATATAAACGCAATATTCTAACTTGATTGTTCTTGCAGCTTTGATCAAGTGAAGAGGCAGTCCAGGTAAAGGGACAGGAAAACACTGGGATTGTTTTGCAGCATTTACATTTCAAATTATAATCTCTTCCACCTTAGTGAGCATGTTTACAGATTTTAAATGAATTACAGCAATGAGAGGTTTCACATTTGACTAATTTTGAAAAAAAGAGGGGCTCTTCAAATCAGTGTGAGGTCTGAGGAAATGTGAGCAGATTTTTTAGGAATACACAACTGCAAACACACAAACATGGTTTGCTGCTGAGGATGCTGAGGTAAATCATGACCAGACTCATCTTTACTGACCCCATGTTTCTATGGCAGAAAGAGAGATGGATGAATAACTAAAAACCCAGAACCCTTGGTAAAGGTTCCTGCAGTCATACTGTACATACATAAATTTACCTTATGGAACTAATCAAAAGATATGTTTTATTTGAGACATGGCTTGGAAAATGTTCACTTAATTACCCGCGTCCTTCCCGTTCAGGATTCATTGTGTTTGATAGCTGGACCTACAAGTACTGTGCAGTAGGGAAGAAAAATTAGAGTTTTATGATCTGAGTGGAAAGAATGGGGGCTGGCGCAGGACTTTGTCGAGCTCACCCCAACGCTTGCAGAAACCGCAAAACGAGACCAGTAAATATGCAATGTGTAAGGATCCAGAGGAACAGGATTTCATTCAGACTTCATTAGTCTGACGCTGACAGCATGAACAGCCTGTGTGGCCTTGTCCTAAATCCACTACAATAATATAACACCAACAATGCTTTTCTAATAACCTCAGGAAGGATTTACTTGCTTTTGCATTAATCAAATGGAAATCTTTCTGGGTTATTAATATGCAATGAATTCAGAAATCTTTGTGAAATTCCCAAATTTTCAAGAGCACTTAAGTGGTTTCCAGTCGTGTTTTGCATGTTTGGCTTTCTTTACATCATTTGGAAAGAATCCAAAGGAAAATAGTCTGAAGGTAAAGATTTATGTGGGAGCTGTGACTCAGGCTCATGGAAACAGTTAAGAAGAACACATAAAAGTGGCCTGTGCCAAAGAACAACTTAGAAGTAAAATAATATGCAATGGGAAGGGACAGTGGTACTTATTTTCTGGACTAGATATGATGACCTGTCAAAAGCACATGCAGAGTCCTAAACGTTTTATTCTAAACACATGCAGCCGTGTCATCAGTGGAAGAGTTCAGATTTCTGAGAGCTTAGTTCACTGAGACGTTTATTATGTCAAGTCAGGCAACTGGTTGAAGTTATTTTCTAACCCAAACACCTTACACCTTACTCAGTTGGTAGCTGACTGAGACTGAGACTTGGATTTATGAACAATATTTAGTTTATTTAATCAGGAGTGAGGGTGAGCTTGTTAGCAAAGACCAGGTGTTCGCTAATGCCCGACTGATCACAGAACAGTTGTGTGAACTATTGTTATATTTTCACTTCTAGATCTAAATTAATATTTTTTTGTGGTTTTGCATCAACATATTCAATTCCATTTAAACTACTAGATAAAAATTCAGAAACTAGTTTAATTTTTTGCTGCACCCACTTCTAGCACCAGAAAAGTTAGTAAAGTGTGTGCATGTTGTTTGGGTGTAAAACTCATCAGAGCTATAGTAGCATTAGAAAAATAACAACAATAAACATGAAAAACATATGTACTTATGTTTTTGTGTTGGTGACTGCATGAGAGGCTTTCAAATTTTGCACAAACTTTGCAAACGGTACATCTGGTTTTCTGAGGGTGTTTGGTACATTTAGAATAAGACACGTCTATGATGGCTTACTTCTTCATTTTTACATGCATGAATTTATTAAAGAACAAGTCACTCCCAAATCAACTTATTTTCTCTGATAAACTATATAAATTAGTGTCTAATTGTGCTGTAGACAAGTGTAGTCAATAATTTGGTACTTGAGTGCATCTTGGCTCAAATTTAAATATTCTGCCTAAAACTGTCAGTGCTGTGCCATCTTCAGGTAAAAACTCTGCACTGCATTTGAATTTAAATCTGCCATCGCCATTGACTAAGAGGTACTCTGACATTTGTTGGTACATTATGATGTCACAATGTCATTGTGAGCCTGTGTGTGTGTGTGTATTTGTTAGCAGCTCCACCCTCTTGGTCTTCCAGCCAACAGCATTTGTTGCATTTTTCAAACAGGATATGGGAGGGGAGTAAAACTTTGGTAGGGGGTGACTTGCTCTTTAACAAATACATACACACAGGGCTTGTTCGAGTTGAGTTGAACAGCGCCTCGCCTGATGAGAGCAGACGGACGCAGCAGGGGGAGTGGCTGAAAGCCGGCGTTTAAACCGAACAGATTTCAGATTTCCCTACATGTGTAGCTCGCGGGTGACGATGGATGAAGATATTGTGTTAGAGTTCATACTTGTTTAATTTTTTATTTTAATTCTGGTGCCTGTTAGCAACCGAAACACATCCTCACATGCTTGTGGATATAATATAATGCATATGGAGACATGACTGTAATAATAAGTAAAGGTTATCAGCTGTAGGTTTAGTGTGCTCATAGGAAACGTGACAAATAACACCAAACACATTTCTCTTTATGGCCTATATAGTTGTCATCGTCAACGTTACATGATTTGCAGAATACATGTGACCAACTAACATTTTGCATTCTACCACCAGAAGTTTGGATCGTAATGTGAACCAATCAGATCTTAGATCAGGTGAGAGCCAGGCGTTTCCCGTCATGCCCTAGGTTTTACAGCCGGTGGAGAGCAACTGCAGCGCCTTGCTCCAAAATCTGCGGCCGCCTTGATCTCACGAGGTTATCGTTGCCAACGTATGCATGACGTCAGAGCAAGTCGGCACTAAGTTGGACACAAATCTAACCGGCATTCACTGCACGCCGATCACCGGTGATCAAATCTGCTCAGAACGGGCTTATCTCGAACAAGCCCACAGGCTCACAATGACATTGTGACATCATAATGTACCAACTAACGCCATAGTGTATCCCTTAGCCAATAGTGATGGCAGATTTGAATTCAAATGCAGTACAGAGTTTTTATCTTTAGATGGCATAACATTGACAGTTTTAGGCAGAATGTTTAAGTTTTAACTAAGATGCACTTAGAGCCAAATTATTGACTACATGTGTCTACAGCATGATTAGACACTCATTTATGTGGTTTATCAGCAAAAATAATTTGATTTCGGGGTGACTTGCTCTTTAACAACACAACAGCTGTTGGGTTACATTCAGAAATCAAACAAAAGAGGCCCAGATCAGATGTTTATTTTTTTAATTGAAAAATATATATCTGGTTCTGTTATGAGTCTTAAGTGCTCAGATTGTTCTAATCTTGTCCACGTCCATTTCATATGTACTCTTAAACTGGGCACATCTGATTCAGGAGTGTAAAGTAACAGCTTAAACCTACCCACGTTACTGTGAATATTTTAAGCAAAGTTGTACTTTTGTATAGTAGCTTTAATTATGTGGTTTTAATATCTGCATTTTTTCTTCTACAAATATTTTCTTTTCTATTTTTATTTTGTTACGTCCCTGACAGAAAGTGTTAAAATGTGAAGGAGAGGGTAACATACGAAACATAATAGTGGGGTTAAAATGGGTTTAATTGTTATAAAAGGTTCTAAAAACAAGTGCAAACAGATGGAAAGCATAATTAAAATAATGCCAAACAAAAACTAAACTCTCAAAAAGGTTAACATTAAAAGACCAATTACCATCATTAAAAACACCTGGTTAAAACTTATTTTTAAAGTTTTACCAAACAGAAGGTGTTTCCAAAATCCACAAGTTGATAAAAGTTCTAAAACAATCTACTGTGTAGCGTAGATAATCTACACAACTAGGATTTAATGCAGTTTGGTATCAGCTTGGCTAAATCCTGGCTTGGTCTATATTTAATCCAAAGATTAATATTTAATTGAGGAGATTTAATAAATAGCAAAAGTTTATTTATTAAATCAGAAGATTTAAAGAAATCTTTGCTCGTTCAGTGACCAAATGTATACCACACCGTGTTTCATTTCAAAGAAGAGTCAGGTTTAAAAAGTTAAGAATTTATTACTAACAATTTAAAGATGACAATTTAAAAGACAATTTAAAAATGACAATTTATAAAACTTTGATATTAAAACTTGGTATTATAAGCAACCTGTGTCTGGATGAGGACTAAAATGAAATGAGTGTGTTGAATGTGTGAATGGAATCTCAGAAGGTTTCTTTCAGAGAGAGAAAACGCATTCTGGGTGAAAAGTTGTTTTGCAGCTGAACTAAGTTATTTCTTAAAGGAACAGCATACGGACGCAATCTGTGTTCTACCTCACCGTTCAGACAACCCTCTGTGTGGATCCGGAGGTCAAGGGAGGATGTTGTCAGCCTCTGGGTACTCTGTCCGGTAGGGAAGACCTGAGTGGTACCGACTCTCTGGTCCAAGAGTTGCTGCAGGCACACAGGTGTTGAGTTTGCGTCAGCTGGTTGCAGGTGGCATTTCTTGGAGCAATTCTATCGGCGTGACTGAACAGCTTAGTGGAGGCTTCGAGCGGCCGTCTCGATCCTCTGGGACTCTCGTGCCACAGAGAGATTTTGGTGAGCTTCGAACTGAACATGAACTGAGGAGTTTTGGTTTTATTAAAACCTCAGGACATGCCCTCTCAGAGATAGAAAGCTTTGGTTATGGAGCAAAGACATGTGAGGTGCAGTTACCTTTACCCTGATGTCTGTGCCCTGCATGGTGTGTATAAGTGAACATGACCTTCTTTACACTGTTAAACATGATTGATTATCATAAATCATAATTATTATTAACGAAGAAATAATAATTCATTTCAGTAATTAAATACATTTATAATGAACTATGATGATTATTTATGAACATTGTAATAGGACAGTGAAAATAGTTCATTAAAAATTATTTTTCTAAATCTTGGAAGTGTCCATCATCTTGTGGACGGAACAGCAGTCAGACAAAGACAGTCAGATTAAAGATGGTTTGCAGCAGACTTTATGTCTCCTGTGATGGATAATCTGTAAATAGAAGTGCAGCCAGGACAGTGTGACCTAGCTGGGGAAGTGGAGCTTGGCTGAGATGGTTGCACCGCCTCCACCACAGAGGCACGATTTCCATTAGTTCAGAAGATGTAAATATAATTAGAGACTTGCTTTCTTGAACTGGGAGCAACAGGAAACATTGCTGGTTGCTGAGGTGCAGCAAGGAGCGCCGAACTTGGCGGGGTCTCATCGGCCCGACCCAGCGGCACCGGGCCCGGCGTGGTTCCATCCGCCTGGCCCGGCAGCGCCAAACCCGGCGTGGTAACGCCGGCCCAGCCCAGCGGCACCGAGCCTGACGTGGTTCTATCGGCCCGGCCCAGCGGTACCGAGCCCGGCGCGGTTCCATCGGCCCGGCCCAACAGCGCCAAACCCGGCATAGTTCCGCCGACGGGGCCTAGCAACACCGACTCCGGAGGGGTCCTGCAGAGCCAGGCCCAACAACATTCATCACGTCGCGGTGAGCACGGGACCAGAGGATGACAGTTGCAGATGAGTGGAAGAGATGCCAGGAGGAAGAGCCGGTGGACGAGGTAAAGAAATGGTCACAGAAGACCTGGAGGAGATCAAACGATCTCTGAACTTTATGTCAGGTGAACTGTCAAAAGTAACATCACAGCAGGATCGGTTATTGAGACTGATGGAGGAGGTGAAAGAACTTAAAACACTGTTAACTGAAAAAGATAAGAAGATTTCGGCCTTAGAGCAAAGAGTTGATGAACTTGAACAATATACAAGATGAAAGGATTTGGTGATAATGGGACTAGAAACCCGACACAGAAGCTACGCAAAAGCAGTAGCAAATCACGATGCAGCAGAAGAGGCGTCAGACAAAGAACTTGAGACACTAGAAGAGCAAGTTGTTACTTTTCTGCACAGTAAGAACATAACTATTCAAAGAGATGCTATATCAATATATCATGCACTGCCTAAAAAAATTGAGAAAGCTAAACAAACTATTACTGTAAGGTTTACCAGCAGAAAACAAAGAAACAGCGTTCTGTTACAAGCAAACAAGCTAAGAGGCACCAATGTGTACATAAATGAACATTTAACCAAAAAAATGGGATAATAGCTAGAGAGGCACAGATGCTAAAAAGGCAGAAAAAAATGCAGCTACATGGACAAGGAACAGGAGTGTATGGATCAGAGAACAAGAAGGGTCACAGGCTAGGATAATAAAGTTGCTGGGAGAACTGGAAAAATTTAATAAACAGTGAAGTTGGAAGAGGGACGTAAAATAAAGTCAAATCTCTTATAGCATCACATAAATGAAATACAAGTAAATCAACACAAGCATATGGACATAACAACAAATACATATGAGAAACTAGAATACAAGATATATGACCCTGGAAATGAACTAGAAAATAATTTGTACATACATATGAATAATAAATTTGAATATTTTAGTGAACAAGAACTAAGTGATAGTTTTGATAGGAGGGACACTCTCGATCATTCACTTCAATAGTAGAAGTTTATATTGCAATTACTCTAAAATATTGGATTATTTAACACAAAATAAAAAAAAAACTTTCAAATCATTGCTATAACAGAAACATGGTTAAAAGAAGGAGATGAGGGGGAGGTACAAATAGAGGGTTATGACATGTACTTTATGAATCAGAATAATAAAAGAGGTGGTTGTGTTGCACTGTATGTATGTCACAATTTAAAAAGTAAAGTCATTCATAACATGTCAACAGCCATCCAAGATGTAATGGAAATGATCACTATTGAAATAATCTCTGAAAAGACAAAAAACATAATAATAAGTTGTATCTATAGAGCACCTGGATCTTGTGTAGAATCATGTACAAATACAATTACTGAGATGTTGGGTAGAATCTGTAACAAGGATGTATTTCTCTGTGGGGACTTTAATGTTGATCTGGAAAATGTAAACAATTCAAAGACAGCAAACGACTTCATAAATTCAATGTATCTACTGGGTCTGTTTCCACTGATAACCAAACCAACAAGAATTGGTGCGCATAGCTCAAAAATTATAGATAATATATTTACTAATGCTCCAGGGGGGATAGAGAGAAGTGGAATAGTGATGACTGATATCAGTGATCATCTGCCAATTTTCACAGTCTATAAAAATCACCAGATAAAAAATCAACAGAAAATGAAAAAACTTATAAGGGACAGGTCACAAAGCGCAATAGATGCACTAAAAAGAGATCTGGAACAACAAAGATGGGATGAAGTATATGCCGATGATGTAAACTTGGCTTACAATTCTTTTATAGGAATATTATGTAGTCAATATGACAAAAACTGTAAAACAAAAACTCAAACAAAAAGAGGGAGGATTAACAAACCATGGATGACAAAAGGGCTGCTGAATGCTCCAAATAGCTATGGAGAAAGAAAAAAAAACAGGTTTGGCCTAGCTGTTTAAAGTACAAAACCATACATGAAGTGGTCAAGACAGGTATTTGGAACTTACACTTGCTGCGTTGTGTAGCTGATGTTGGAGACACACAGGCTGCCATGGTGACCTTTTAACAGATCTAAGAAAAAAATGTAATAAAAGACTGAAACTTAAAAACTCCCAGACCTCATTTCATGATTGCTAATCAGCAATGGCTGATTTATTGTTTGGATCACAGTGAGTTACTCTAATTCTAATATATATATATATATTATTTCTATTACACATACATACTTTTGAACTGTTATTTTCACATGACTGTTATCAAGCTGTCTTGTTCTGGTTCTCATGATAGTAATTCTGTTTCTTCCAGTAAGTTATCTTGTGCTTACTTCATCTGTATAATGTCTCTTTACTTTTGGTGAATTGTACTGAGTCCAGAATAAAGGCTACTTGGCTGTACAAGATACAAACAAGTATTACGTTTTGGAAATATATGAAATGTATTTGGCCTGCTAATTTATCTCAAATACTATTTTCCGGACTATAAATAGCACTTTTTTTTATTTAGTCTGGCCGGTCCTGCTACTCATACTCCGGAGCGACTTATATAACAAAATATGTAGGCTACACCTCGCTGCTGCGAGCTGACTCCGACCCAAGAATGAGTTCCCCTGTCCCGCTGGGAGGGTTTCAAACACCGCCATCCTCTGCTGGAGACCGTGGCGTGCTGCTGCGGCGCATAATTCGGTTATAGTTACCGGTACTTGTCTTGCAATGTGAAACGCTTGGTCTCAGATTTTGTGAGAAAAATAATAAAATTTAGTCACAGAAAGGTACTTTTCACGAAAAAGCGCCGCAAACCTCCACCTAAACTTCGTGTGAGCTTCAGGTCGATGGGTGTTCCACAGGTAGCTACATCCGTTAGCTTAGCTCCCATCTCCGCGTTAGCTTTGGGTTAGCCAGGGTTAGCTTCAGGTTAGCTTGTAGCTAGTTTGATCGGGTGTTGTCAGTTGATCCCAGCCTTACAGCCCCACCCTCAGCTCCTCCTCTCTTCCCTTTTTTGGAATTGTCTGGGCTTGACGGAACCTGTGACATGGTCAAAATGGCGGTGGTGGCCACCTCCCATTTGGCCTCAAAAACATGATATTGGAGCCTATGGAAAGGAGATGTCCAGTATATTTATGTTGATGGTTTCAACAAAGCATGTCTGTTTGCAGGACCTGGCCATAAATATTGACCCTGCTGAAAATATTCAATTCTTGGCCAATCCGGTCAGGGATTTAAACGTGTTTGAGCAATCATAAACTCTGCCATGAGCTCCAGAGCTATGGCAGAGGTTTTAATATGTTTCTTTAAATCCCTGCAGTTCTGAGTATTCACACAAGGTGATGAATTAAAGGAAAAACTTACATAAAGGGTCTTAGTCAGATGTTGGGCCACAACAAAGTTTCAGAAGGAAGGCTTTTCATGAATAATATTTTGTATTAAGACTGTGATCACTGGAGGCTGGCAGCTGGAATCCGTTTCTGGTCCCCGAATGAGAGGAGACACAGAAAATTGACCATCAGCGAAAGTAGCCACCACTATAATGACCTTGACTAATGGTGCTGTTGTACAGCCTTGACAGCCTGTGAAATAAGACACTTCCAGTTTGTTAACAACTGACAGAATCTGTGCCAGAGGCTTTTTAGACCTTTGTGTTATATGTGCCATGCTGCAGCGGCGGCTTACCACAGTGCTTTGTCGAAATGTAGTCTCAAGTCTAAATCGGCTCCTGGAAATCTTTCGTGTTACTTCTTACTTATTTGCAGTCAACATCATTATCGAGCTCAACAGGAAGAATTGGTATCATTATCGAATAATTTTAATCACGTTTGCACACAAAATGCTAGTACCTGCTATTCACTTCCATTATTTATGCTAAGCTAAAGCAGACAGACTGCTGCCAGACCAGGAGAATAACTGTGCTGGTTACAAAAATGCTTTTTTCTATCCTAACTCTGGGGACTGTGGCAACAGTCAAATTTTCACTCGGGTGGAATATTCCTTTAAAGCAAAAGAGGCAGGTTTTTAATTATGTCATCAGCCCAACCCAAAGTTGATCTGGCCCCTTATATACTCTACTAGTTTATGAGCTGTTCAGAACAGTATTTAAATTTTTTTATAGCTTCTGTACTTTGTCGGCCCAAATAGCCAATGGCTCACCAGGCAAATGACCAGTATGCCCAATGGCCAGTCCAGTGGTGTCTCCAGAAGCCACATGTGGGGCCCCTCAGGAAATGTGTGAATGGCTCTCTGTTAAGAACAAGAGCAGGAGTAAACAAGCATAGTTGTTTAGTTGTTTTAATGTTTGTGTTTAGGTCTTTTGTATGCCTTTTGCATGTGGTCAACATGAAAAGGTTAAAAAAAACTGTGGCAAAACAGATTAATGCAGGAAAAAGAACATCTGGATTGTCATCTCCTAGTCAGAGAAGAGGCCCCATCTCTTATGGTCATGATCTCTGGGTCATATTGTATAGTATGGTATAAAATACAAAAACTATATTAAAAAGGATGTTTTGTGGATTTTTAACACCTCCTGGAGCTTCTACCAGTTCTCCTCAGTGCTGCTGGAGAACCTCAGAGTATAAGGCCATTGCTTAAGTGATGCAGCTCTATAGAACAACCTCTGCTCTTCACACGACCCTCGACTCCACCCAGAACACGCTGGAACAATTATAACTCAAGTCTGGCTTGGGAAGGTCAGTTTCTCCCTGGATGAGTCTGGTGTAGGAGGCTGGGGAGATGCTTTAGACCCTTCTGGTGCATCAATCACAAGAAACTGAGATTGTATGTATTTTGTCCAATTCTTCAATCTCAAACTTATTTTAATTGGTTTCACAGATGCTTGGTGACCTTCTGGTTCAGCCTCAAGGTCAATATCTCACTGAGTGTTCTCAATGGGAACTGGAAACAGCTCTGAATGCTTTTTCTGTTAGATCAATCCATGCCTGGTGGAATTTAAACAGACTTTTATATTATATTCTTTTATATGGCTGTATTATATGCAATGAGATGTGTCTCTTTGAGTGTTTATTAGCAAAAATAAATATCTTTAATCTTTTACAACAAATCTTAACAAAACTCTCAGGAAGTTGTCACCATTCTAGATGACACAACATTACTGTAACTAGTCAGGTTCACAGATCTTTAGTGACAGTCTGATGGTAGTAACTGAGAGTCCTTGGAAACACATGCCCTGCTCTCAATTCTTCAAAAGAGTATTCCATAATCAGGAGCGCAATTTACATTTTTGTATCATTATCTAATTCTCAAAGCCACCTAAAAGGGATATTTTTACCTATTTTTTTTACTGCCAAACAGAAAGCATCAATGCAGTAATTGAAATATTGTCAAATTCTGTGGTAAAAATAATCGTCTGATCATGAAAAACATATTTTCTACTCATTTGGAAATATTTCCCATCTCCACAGAGCTTGAGTTAACCATGTCTCAGATTTGTACCAAAGTACAAGACCATTATGATCTGTGTTGTTTATATAAATAGCAAATCCATAATCAACTCAACTGTTGAGTCACTTGAATGGAGCCATCCTGTTACCACATATTTAGCTTCCAAGTGAAATTCCCTATTCATGGAGTATTTTATGTAACACAACCCTGCAGGAAGCAAACATGGATTAGATTTGTCTTCGGCATACCTTCCCAGAGGTGATTTTTGTTAGACAACAGCTTGTAAATCATTTGTTATGGTTTGTTCTGTGAAAACAGTAGTTAATCAGCAGCCGGAAAGCTTCGGCTGTTTAGATGTGAAAACCAGAAGGGAATCATCCTGCTTTGAAGGAAGAGTTACTTGCACCATTTGTTATGATTACTTCACCATGTGTGAAGAACAAGTTCTTGAATGGGAAGCTTTCCATGCAACGCTGGCACCCTACCACCTCCTGCATCTGCACTTGTAGTGGGACCTCAGAGTTACCTGACAGTTTAAAGCTGATTTGCACGTTAATCTTGTAAATGACCTGGGGAAAGCAGAGCTTATTAAAGTGAAGACTCACTCCAAAGAAAGCGTTACCTGTGGGATTTCTGCTGCAGCCATTCTGCCTCGTGCATTGGCCGGGACAAAAGGCCACTTTAGAGTGAGATGGAAAAAGAGCTGGAGTGGATGGGGGTTGAGCGGGTGGCTGCGGTGAGCTGAAACTGCAGACTAAAGCATATCTCCAAAATCACACGACCCCAAGGATGGGAGAGGAATCCTCCAGCTGTTATTGTTTCCCATGTTCTTCCACCCCGATAATATTTTCCAGATTAAAGTGTGCTCCCTGCCCCTACTTCAATGACAGACCCCAGTCTCACAGGAGAAAACCAAACCAACCACAAAAACAGGAATGACTTTTCCACTGCATGAGATAATATGCCTCAAATTAGGTCCAGCTGCCAACGTCAAGCATTATTCCTGTTTTTACCTCTTAAATAATAACTTCATATTATCAGGTTAGTTACTGATGCAAAAAATGAAACATAGTCTTAGTTCATTGGATTCAGCAGCGTTGGGTGATGTAATGGGATTTCAAGCTTTCTGGTTAATGAGCAGATTCTTCAGGGGAGAAATCTGGCTACAAAAAGTTTACTGTTCTAACCTAAACACGGCTTTTGCAGCACAGTCAGGCCTTTCTGGGACCACATCAGAACATAAGAGGAGCTTAATAAGCCTACACTTCGGAGCAAACACATGTGCAGTCAGGATCCAGGCTGTTCCTTTCCTTCAGTGTTGAGATCATCATTTGGCTGAGAGTCTGCAGGCTTTCTTTATTTATTTTGCACTGTATGCTCATCACATAATACAAGGTCTTCATCCTGATTTTTGACATCAGCAGCAGCCTGTTTTGTTTGGAAATGTGTTCTGGAAACTTTTCTGAGCATGACCCTTTGTGGGTGTTTGTTCATCCTTGTCTTTGCTTAACTGGGATTGTGAAAAGATTTTATTTTGGAGCTTTTGGACTGAAAAGGCACAACGTAGAGAGCAAAACTAACTTGGAAAAATGTTTTTGTTTCTCCTCTGCTCTCACTGTGGAAGCTCATATAAATACACACCCATCAGGGTGAGACAACTTAGATCAATTTTAAAATCTGCTCTACTCACAGTTAAACGATCCATACAGAGATTTCCATCTTGCAGATTAATGATCATACTTTTGTGTTGTGTTTTGATTTCCACCAAGTAGTAGTTGTGATTATTTGCCCTTTGATAAATTGTTTTACGTGTTGTGTGTCATTACAAAAGTTTGAAAGTTTAGATTGTCCTCATAATATCGGTAAAAGTAAAAAAGTATATATATCGATCTCGCTCAGGAACAATACGGTGCCTGTCAGATGAACCGCATCACAAGTAAAACTTTACAACATTAGCTGCTCCTCCAGAACAGAGCAGATGTCGTTTTCCAAGAACTGTTGTACCCCTGCATGCAAAGGCAGCAATTTATTATGTTTTTTTACACAAACTGTTTTAAGTTTGGAGAAGAGCCATCAACAGGAACTTATCAAAGCATAAACTTGTTTGCAGAAATGTTTATGGGAAATGCCAAACTTGGTTATTTGTTGAAAAGGAAAGATCATGTTTGCTCATCACTGAAGTATCTCCCTGCAGATCAAACTAATTG